>NC_091226.1:18122642-18140142 GCF_040958095.1 Procambarus clarkii | reverse complement strand
CTCTCTCTCTCTCTCTCTCTCTCCCCCTCTCTTTCTCTGGCTCTCTCTCGCTCTCGCTCTCTGGCTCTCGCTCTCTCTCTCTCTGGCTCTCTCTCTCTGGCTCTCTCTCTCTGGCTCTGACTCTCTCTCTAGCTCTGACTCACTCTCTCTCTGGCTCTGGCTCTCTCTCTCTCTCTCTGGCTCTGGCTCTCTCTCTCTGGCTCTGGCTCTCTCTCTGGCTCTGGCTCTCTCTCTCTCTCTGGCTCTCTCTCTCTGGCTCTCTCTCTCTCTCTGGCTCTCTCTCTCTGGCTCTGGCTCTCTCTCTCTCTCTGGCTCTCTCTCTGGCTCTGGCTCTCTCTCTCTGGCTCTGGCTCTCTCTCTGGCTCTGGCTCTCTCTCTCTCTCTGGCTCTCTCTCTCTCTCTGGCTCTCTCTCTCTGGCTCTCTCTTTCTCTCTGGCTCTCTCTTTCTCTCTGGCTCTCTCTCTCTCTCTCTGGCTCTGGCCCTCTCTCTCCCCCTCTCTTTCTCTCTTTCTCTGGCTCTCTCGCTCTCTCTGGCTCTCGCTCTCTCTGGCTCTGGCTCTCTGGCTCTCTCTCTCTCTGGCTCTCTCTCTCTGGCTCTCTCTCTCTGGCTCTGACTCTCTCTCTAGCTCTGACTCACTCTCTCTCTGGCTCTGGCTCTCTCTCTCTCTCTCTGGCTCTGGCTCTCTCTCTCTGGCTCTGGCTCTCTCTCTGGCTCTGGCTCTCTCTCTCTCTGGCTCTCTCTCTCTCTCTGGCTCTCTCTCTCTCTCTGGCTCTCTCTCTCTGGCTCTCTCTCTGGCTCTGGCTCTCTCTCTCTCTCTGGCTCTCTCTCTGGCTCTGGCTCTCTCTCTCTGGCTCTGGCTCTCTCTCTGGCTCTGGCTCTCTCTCTCTCTCTGGCTCTCTCTCTCTCTGGCTCTCTCTCTCTCTCTGGCTCTCTCTCTCTGGCTCTCTCTTTCTCTCTGGCTCTCTCTTTCTCTCTGGCTCTCTCTCTCTCTCTCTGGCTCTGGCCCTCTCTCTCCCCCTCTCTTTCTCTCTTTCTCTGGCTCTCTCGCTCTCTCTGGCTCTCGCTCTCTCTGGCTCTGGCTCTCTGGCTCTCTCTCTCTCTGGCTCTCTCTCTCTCTCGCTCTCTCTCTGGCTCTCTCTCTCTCTGGCTCTCTCTGGCTCTGGCTCTCTCTCTCTGGCTCTGACTCTCTCTCTAGCTCTGACTCACTCTCTCTCTGGCTCTGGCTCACGCTCTCTCTCTCTGGCTCTCTCTCTGGCTCTGGCTCTCTCTCTCTCTGGCTCTGGCTCTCTCTCTCTCTCTCTCTCTCTCTGGCTCTCTCTTTCTCTCTGGCTCTCTCTTTCTCTCTGGCTCTCTCTCTCTCTCTCTGGCTCTGGCTCTCTCTCTCTCTCTGGCTCTGACTCTCTCTCTGGCTCTGGCTCACGCTCTCTCTCTGGCTCTCGCTCTCTCTCTCTGGCTCTCATATTTCATTTGATTTAAAAATGTCTGAGATTTTTACTTAATCTAAGTTATATTGCATGGTGCTAATATGAATATTATACATGACTTTTTTCTTTTCTTTCTCTCTCTCTTTCTCCCTTTCTTTCTTTCTCTTTATTTCCTTCTCTCTCTTTTTCTTTCTCTTTCTACATGAATATTATACTTGACTGTTTACATTCACTTGTAGATTTTTATTTTTAGTTAATTAGTCCTAAACTTTTGATTAATAGATTTTTATTATTAGTCATAGAAAAACTATAGTGTTATATGTATACTCGGAAAATTTTACTTGTTTTAGTTTTAAGTAACAATAACTGCTTGTAACATCAGACTGATCTCAGCATGACATGAATCACAGGCTGCTTGATCACAAAATCTATTGTGTTCACATATTGCATATATAGATTTTTATAGATTTTTAAATTTTTACTTTTATATTCTGTTATAGATATAGTCTATATATTTCGAGCTATTACATATATTTTGTTGTATTACTCATTCTTAATTAAATAAATATAATATTTTAATTCTCTTTTTGTACCCTATTTATTTGTAATTTACACATACATATATAGGATGTCCATTTCTTTCTCAGATATGTCTTCTTTCTTTCTCTCCCTTTCTATTTCAGATATGAATTAAAAAATTATTATACCCTAATTTACCCTAAACGTTTTAATGTAGGTAATTAAAAGATTATAAAAAAGTTTTTAGAAATGTTAATTATTTACGTTCTAAGGTTGTATATAAAAGTTCTCAAAAAACCTTTTCTAAACGTAATTATAAACGTGCTGAAAACAATGAAATGTCGTTTTTAGGATGTTTTAAAAACATGAAAATGTTTGCTGGGTAGCAAGCTCACCAGCAAACGTCCAAAACTCCTGGAAGATGTGGAACGGCTACTGCTGGTGTGGATGAATGAATGACAATTGCATGGCGATTGTGTCTCTGAAGCTATCGTTTGCGCTAAGGCTAGGATGCTGTATGTGGACCTTGTCAGGAAGATACCAGGTGCGTCGTCTGAAGATGAGGAGGTATTTAGGGCAAGCCGTGGCTGGTTTGAGAACTTTAAGAAAAGGAGTGGTATACACAGTGTTGTGTGACATGGGGAGGCTGCCAGCTCTGATAAAGGTGCTGCTGAGGCTTTTGTGCCAGAGTTCCAGAAATTTGTTGATCAGGAGCAGTTTCTGCCACAACAAGTTTTCAATTGTGACGAGACCGGCCTTTTTTGAAAAAAACTGACGAAGAGGACCTACATCACGCAAGAGGAACAATCATTGCCTGGCCACAAACCGATGAAGGATCGCCTTACTCTCGTGCTCTGCGCCAATGCAAGTGGCGATTGCAAGGTCAAGCCGCTGCTCGTCTATCACTCAGAAAATCCACGAGTGTTCAAGGCGTTTAAGGGTCACAAGACACGGCTGAATGTGATGTGGAGGTCGAACAAGAGGTCCTGGGTCACGCAGATCTTCTTTAGTGAGTGGGTAAATGACGTTTTCGGCCCCACAGTGAGAATTTTCTCGTCGACAAGCAGTTACCACTCAAGGCCTTGCTTGTGCTCGATAATGCACCTGCGCATCCTTGCCAACTGCAAGATGATCTGTTCCCTGAAAATCAGTTTATCACCATCAAGTTTCTTCCTCCAAACACCACGCCACTCCTCCAACCCATGGATCAGCAGGTCATTGCTAACTTTAAGAAGCTCTATATGAAGGCCTTGTTGGAGAGATGTGTTCATGTGATTGACACCACAGAGCTGACCCTCAGACAATTCTGGAAGGAGCAGTTCAATATCATGGGGGCCTTGCGTTTGATAGATAAGGCCTGGGAAGGGGTGTCACAGAGAACCCTACACTCTGCATGGCGAAACTTGTGGCCTGAGGGTGTCCCTGAGCGAGACTTCGAAGGTTTCGGTCCTGCACCTGCATCTGCATCCGCACCTGTGGATGACCCGGAGGCTCTTTTAGTGGATGATATTGTCGCTCTGGGACACACACTGGGTCTGGAGGTGGATGCTGCTGATGTGCAGGAGTTGGTGGAGGAGCACAGTGATGAACTGACCACCGAGGAACTCCTGGAACTGCAGAAAGAGCTGGTGCAACAGGAGGTACAGGAGCTCTCATCGGGGGAGGAGGAGGTCTGCGAGGATGCTATCCCATCTAGTGAGATCAGGGACGTGCTGGGCATGTTCGAAAAGGTGACAGCATTTGCGGAAAAGCATCACCCTGATAAGGCGGTGACAACACGGTGCGTGAACCTGTTTAATGACAATGTGCTGTCTCGATTTAGGGACATCCTCAAACGAAGACAACAGCAAGTGACACGCGATATGGTCAGTGGACAGGGTGGGAAGAGACGTGCTAGTGATATTGAACCACAACCCGGTCCTAGTGGGGTTAAATTCCCAAAGAGAGCGAGCCCGCCTGACCCAGAGGTGGTGTCTCCCTCCTCCCCATAAGCCCTCTCCTCCCTCCCTCCCGATCGGCTCCCTCAAGCCAGCAACGACTCTTCATAAGGTAAAGTGAATATACACATGGAAACAGTCAAACATTTATTTAACTTGTACAGTATAATATTACCAGTGTATAATGTCATATTGTTGTTTTAGGGGGTGGAACGGATTATTTGTATTTACATTGTTTTGGGTGGGGAAAATTGTTTTGCATGACGCCGGTTTCACATGACGACAGCGGCGTTGGAACGGATTAAATTCGTTATGCGAGGTACCACTGTATATATATATATATATATATATATATATATATATATATATATATATATATATATATATATAATGTCGTACCTAGTAGCCAGAACGCACTTCTCAGCCTACTATGCAAGGCCAAATTTGCCTAATAAGCCAAGTTTTCCTGAATTAATATATTTTCTATAATTTTTTTCTTATGAAATGATAAAGCTACCCATTTCATTATGTATGAGGTCAATTTTTTTTTATTGGAGTTAGAATTAACGTAGATATATGACCGAACCTAACCAACCCTACCTAACCTAACTTAACCTATCTTTATAGGTTAGGTTAGGTTAGGTAGCCGAAAAAGTTAGGTTAGGTTAGGTTAGGTAGGTTAGGTAGTCGAAAAACAATTAATTCATGAAAACTTGGCTTATTAGGCAAATTTGGCCTTGCATAGTAGGCTGAAAAGTGCGTTCTGGCTACTAGGTACGACATATATATATATATATATATATATATATATATATATATATATATATATATATATATATATATATATATATATATATATATATATATATATACAGTGGTACCTCGCATAACGAATTTAATCCGTTTAATCAAGATATATATTGTGACGGAGTTCCCCCCCTTATAATTCTCCCACGCCTGCAGTAAGAGTCATGTCTACTTTTCCCAAGCGTTCTCTACGTTGCAGGCTACAATTTGATATATGGGAGAGAGTGAAGTGTTCTCGGAGAGCCGAGAAATTTGTGAAATAGTAATATTTTGGCCTGTGGTTTAGGCCCTTTAGGGAGCCAAGATGGCGCTTACCTCTCTGATCTCCCGCCAAAACCGTGTGACGTCAGTGGCACCGGATTGGTCACCGACAGCAGTGTGGCACCGGGAGCCAATGAAAACCTCCCGTAGCAAAGGTGACGTCACGAAGGAAGGGGGTCCGGCCAGCGCGCCGGGCTGGCGCCAGCAGTCAGACACGACACGTCATAGAGGTTGGGCGTGCGACGAGTGGTCCTGTCAGTCGGACAGTTATTCCAGCTCCCGTGGATTTATGCGTCACCGGAATTCCGCCAGTACTCTGAGAAGTCTTCCCTAGTTCATGTGTTGAACCAGAAGAGGGAATTGACGGTTATTTGAGCAACAAGTGCTCCAGTCAGGTACTGTGCCAGTAGCAGTGAAGCCGTGCAGTGACGTATGTGGCGTCTATGGCAATTCACCAGTTCGTGACAGCGTAGTGGCAGACAGAGCCACTGGGTAGCTGAGGAAGAGAGGACTATTTGGGGAACCCGGACGACTGTAGCTGAGACGTAGGCGACAGCCGTTGCTGGGAGAAGACGACGGCCAGGAGACCGACTCCAACCTTCAAGAAGTCAAGGAGGAGGACGGACCTGCAGTGAGGAGGCACGGAGACGACGCGCTAAACGGTGGGACGACGAGAGGCTCTGGTAGGACACGACGACGTGTAGTGTGGGGGCGTTCCCGACACGAGGACCAGGAGCTACATCTCGACTCTCATCGGAGGATAGGGTGAAGTAGGTGTTTCTAGTTCCCTCCCCATTCCCCTTTAGTTAGCTATGTTATTTGGCTATATTATCTAGCCTGAGGATTTTATATGTCGTGAGCAAGTCTCACCCATGTCACGATAAAGCACCAGTGTGCTAGACAGTACTATCAAGAGTACTTGTAATATTCATGTTGATTATTGGTGTGTACAGGCACCAGGAACCAGTGATAAATTTACTGTGGTGTGTATATCTTTCTATAGATTTTTTGATATGAACATATAGTGGTAAATTATATATAATATTATGCCAGTATTCGGAGGTTAGGCTATGTGCCCAGAAACTATTTATTTTCCATGTATTGATGATTGATTTATATACCATATATATGTCTATGTTCATTCAGTGAATAATCATTTGTGAGTACAGTGAATTATTGCGTTATCGCCCACGAGAGAAAGTACTGAAAACTCCCGTGTTAATATTTCATAATATATTGTTGGATAAATAACAGTGTAAGACCATTACAGTGAATCATTGTAGAATTGATTGTAGAAAAGACTGTTTGAGCCTGAGTACAGTGTAACTAAGTAATTCGGTTTATTTGTGCCAATATCGAGTGTGCGAGTTTCTAGTGATATTGGAGAATTTAAAGAAACCGCGCGCGTGAATCTAGCAAACAAGCAAATTTCGCGCGGAGAGTCCATTGCGATCAGCTGTTCTTGACACTTGATGAGGAGGGGGAGGTGTTGCCACCTAATGATCGCGGACTATTCGTGGGAACTTCCGGCCGCGTCAGGATTTGCTGATTTATTTGTTGTTGTTTGGCTTTGTGACATCTTTCATACATTTTGAAGTAAAATACAAAACTCTCTTTGTGTTTTTATCATCCCCTCCATTGATCTTGTGGCTATACTATACCTGTAAGCATGGAGTGATAACAATAAGTACCTGCCTGATTCCTGATCTTTGAGTGTGACCTTGCCAAGGCTACCACTGAATACACCAGTCCACTGATGGTGTCACTGGCCACCTTAAACAACAGTTGGCGATCTTGTGAATAACCGTAGAGCCCTATGGTTGGGGAGGGCACACGACAGTCGATATGCACGAGTCGTGTTCTCACTCTTTCTTAATTAGAGGCCGTTAAGATTGACTGGGAGACTCTCCTGGCGTGCAGTGGCGCCGTGAGGATCGAGGGAAGACCCGCAGGGCTACGGTGAGTTACCTTGAGCATAACTATTGCTCACCCCAGAGTAAGGGTAGAGAATAATAGAGAGGTGAAACCCCAACATTGGCGACCTCGCCAGGATATCGATCGAAGTAAAGGTTGCAGTGGTACTTAGCAGTGGGGTTAGAGATCAGGCGCAGGTTATCACTCTAGCACAAGATGGAGGATGATAAAGTAGCAAGGTTTATTGATTCTAGAGACGTACAGGTGCTGGAAGAGTGCACCAAGGCACAGTTACAGGCTATAGCGGATCATTTTGGAATAAAGCTGAAATCTGCCAGAGTTGGTGAAAGAAGACTAGAGATAATGGCTCAGCTCAAGGCTCGAGACGAAGCTTTGGGGGAGGAACGGCCCCAAACACCTGCCAGTGAGGGTGAACACCTGAGTATTGGTGGAAGCAGCAGGGGATCCAGCGGCAGCAGGCACAGCATAAAGCTGGAAATAATGAAGCTGCAGCTAGAAGCACAGCAGCGCAGAGAAGAGCGAGAAGCGCAGCTGAGGAGAGAGGAAGCACAGCAGCGCAAAGAAGAGCGAGAAGCAGAAGCGCAGATGAAGCGTGAGGAGCGAGAAGCACAGATGAAGCGTGAGGAGCGAGAAGCACAGATGCAGCGTGAGGAGCGAGAAGCACAACTGCGCCGAGAAGAACAAGAGCGAGAAGCACAGATGAAGCGTGAGGAGCGAGAAGCACAGATGCAGCGTGGGGAGCGAGAAGCACAACTGCGCCGAGAAGAACAAGAGCGAGAAGCACAGATGAAGCGTGAGGAGCGAGAAGCACAGATGCAGCGTGGGGAGCGAGAAGCACAACTGCGCCGAGAAGAACAAGAGCGAGAAGCACAGCTACGCAGGGAAGAACACGAGCGAGAAGTTAGGCTGAGACAAAGGGAAATAGAAGCCAACCAGGAGGTGGAGCTGAAGCGAGCTGAACTGGGACTAGGTGCCCCTGCCCCGCCACAGGAAGACCGACGAGTGAGGGAACGAGACCTGCCGGTCTTTGTGCCTAGTGAAGCCGAAAGTTTCTTCGATCACTTTGAGAGAGTTGCTGCTATGAAGAGGTGGCCGAGGGCGGAGTGGGCGGAGTTGGTCCAAGGGAGGCTCACAGGTGAAGCTCGTGAAGCCTTCACTATGCTCGACTTCCAAGAATGCACAAACTACGATGCGGTAAAACGAGCTGTGCTCCGTTCCTTTAAACTCACGCCAGAGTGTTACTGGAAGAGGTTTAGAGAATGTACCCGGTTGCCAGGAAAATCGTATGCGGAGACGGCGAGGGACATGGAAAGAAAGTTCCTTAAGTGGATGGACTCTGAAGAAGCGGGGTCGGCCGAAGAAATCAAGGAACTAATGGTCATGGAAAAGTTTATGTCCGTGCTCTCTCCTGAGATCAGGATGAGGATAAAGGAGGCGGACATAAAGAACCTGAGGGCCGCAGCCGACCGGGCCGACATGTTAGAAGAAGCCCTACGCCCACGCCGAGAGGGACAGAACCGACCACCCGCATACGTCGGAAATGATCGGAGTTATAGAAGGACGGATGGATGGAGGACAGGAGCGAGTTCTCCCAAATCCCACCTCTCAAGTTGGAACACCCGAGGATCAAAAGGTGCTGTAGAACCGATAGAGGAGAGCCAAGCTGAGAGCTCGGGAACTGTTACTGCAGGGAAAGAAACGGCAAGTGAGGCGGGAAAGACACAGGGTGTGACGGTCTCTGGAGGCAGTGCTAAGGCGAGCGGTGGCGGATGGTCTCCGCCGAGGGGCCGCTGCTACAACTGCGGAATACCCGGACACGTCGCGCGGGAATGCAGACGCCCAAAGCAGCGGGGACACGTTGCTTTAGTGATGTTCGAGGACCAGAGGGCCGAGGGAGAGCGGGATGAACCCGTGCTAAATGGGGAAAAGAAAGTTCACCCATTCATGTGTCAAGGAACCGTAAGGATGGGGGTCGCAGACCCCATCCCAGTGAAGATGCTAAGAGACACCGGGGCTGACTTTACCCTGGTAAGTGAAACCCTGTTCCCCGAGGGTTACAAGAGTACCAGTGTGGGGGTGGCACGGGTGGCCACTGTGGGAGGCCCAGTGAGGATGCCCCTACACCAGGTAACTTTAAATTCCGATTATGGCTGCCAGACCCTAGTGGTGGGAGTCTGTACATCAATGCCCAAGATGGAGGCACAGGTCATCTTGGGGAATGACGCATGTGGAGGATACGTCCTCCCGCATCTCGTGAAGGGCGAAGAGTGCATAGAACAGTACAATGAGACAGGCGGAGAGTTGAACGCCTGTGGGGACGAGAAGGGAATCGCACCGGTGGCGATCCCAGTTTGTACTGTGACACCGAGACAACGCGAAGAACCAAGAGGTTGTGGATCTGATGGGGCTGAGGAGTCGACTGACAGCCTGGGAACAGATCACCTCGGCGTAGGACCCAGAGAACGAGTGGAGGGCGAGAGTAGCCCGAATGGTGAGTTGCAGGTGACCCTCACCAGTTCTCCAGGGGTAAACCGCACTCGTCTCGGAGAGTTACAGCAGGAGGAGTTCCCCGAGTTGGTTAGTAAGGCCGAAGGAGGACGTGTGGGTCCTGAGAAGGCTTACTTTCCATTTATCTATATTATATATGCCATGCAATTCATGATGAAGGAACGATGGACGCCAGGAGCAACCGTGGGAACGGTGAATAAATATGTCCAGAAGTTCAAAGAACGTCTCACTCGAGCGAAGGAATTGGCTAGGAAACTCCTGAAGAAGGCGCAACGCAAGATGTCGGAGTGGTACGACAGGGGAGCTGCGCAGAGGAATTTTCAGGCCGGATCCAAAGTAATGGTTGTGGTGCCAGGTAAAGGTAGAGTGACCAAGTCGCGGTTCAAGAGACCATATCGAGTGCTGCGATGGTTGGGTCCAGTGTCGTACGAGATTGGGAAGCCGGATGGACCCCGAAAGAAACAGGTGTGTCACGCAGGCCGCCTGAAACCTTTCTTCACTGTGGAAGGAAGAGCCGCCAAGCAGGACGGAACGGATACCCGAGAAACCCAGCAGAAGACGGGACTGAGTGTACCGAGGGACAGAGAACTCCCGGAGGAGGAAAGTAAGTGGTCCAGGGCGAACGGCACCAGTCTCACCCGCACTGAGAGTCTGACAAGGATCAAGGTCAAGCACATCAAGGGGAAGGACGACGCAGTAGCGGACGCCCTATCCCGCATGCACTAACCAGACATGACTCTTATTTTAAGGGGAGGGGTATGTGACGGAGTTCCCCCCCTTATAATTCTCCCACGCCTGCAGTAAGAGTCATGTCTACTTTTCCCAAGCGTTCTCTACGTTGCAGGCTACAATTTGATATATGGGAGAGAGTGAAGTGTTCTCGGAGAGCCGAGAAATTTGTGAAATAGTAATATTTTGGCCTGTGGTTTAGGCCCTTTAGGGAGCCAAGATGGCGCTTACCTCTCTGATCTCCCGCCAAAACCGTGTGACGTCAGTGGCACCGGATTGGTCACCGACAGCAGTGTGGCACCGGGAGCCAATGAAAACCTCCCGTAGCAAAGGTGACGTCACGAAGGAAGGGGGTCCGGCCAGCGCGCCGGGCTGGCGCCAGCAGTCAGACACGACACGTCATAGAGGTTGGGCGTGCGACGAGTGGTCCTGTCAGTCGGACAGTTATTCCAGCTCCCGTGGATTTATGCGTCACCGGAATTCCGCCAGTACTCTGAGAAGTCTTCCCTAGTTCATGTGTTGAACCAGAAGAGGGAATTGACGGTTATTTGAGCAACAAGTGCTCCAGTCAGGTACTGTGCCAGTAGCAGTGAAGCCGTGCAGTGACGTATGTGGCGTCTATGGCAATTCACCAGTTCGTGACAGCGTAGTGGCAGACAGAGCCACTGGGTAGCTGAGGAAGAGAGGACTATTTGGGGAACCCGGACGACTGTAGCTGAGACGTAGGCGACAGCCGTTGCTGGGAGAAGACGACGGCCAGGAGACCGACTCCAACCTTCAAGAAGTCAAGGAGGACGGACCTGCAGTGAGGAGGCACGGAGACGACGCGCTAAACGGTGGGACGACGAGAGGCTCTGGTAGGACACGACGACGTGTAGTGTGGGGGCGTTCCCGACACGAGGACCAGGAGCTACATCTCGACTCTCATCGGAGGATAGGGTGAAGTAGGTGTTTCTAGTTCCCTCCCCATTCCCCTTTAGTTAGCTATGTTATTTGGCTATATTATCTAGCCTGAGGATTTTATATGTCGTGAGCAAGTCTCACCCATGTCACGATAAAGCACCAGTGTGCTAGACAGTACTATCAAGAGTACTTGTAATATTCATGTTGATTATTGGTGTGTACAGGCACCAGGAACCAGTGATAAATTTACTGTGGTGTGTATATCTTTCTATAGATTTTTTGATATGAACATATAGTGGTAAATTATATATAATATTATGCCAGTATTCGGAGGTTAGGCTATGTGCCCAGAAACTATTTATTTTCCATGTATTGATGATTGATTTATATACCATATATATGTCTATGTTCATTCAGTGAATAATCATTTGTGAGTACAGTGAATTATTGCGTTATCGCCCACGAGAGAAAGTACTGAAAACTCCCGTGTTAATATTTCATAATATATTGTTGGATAAATAACAGTGTAAGACCATTACAGTGAATCATTGTAGAATTGATTGTAGAAAAGAATGTTTGAGCCTGAGTACAGTGTAACTAAGTAATTCGGTTTATTTGTGCCAATATCGAGTGTGCGAGTTTCTAGTAATATTGGAGAATTTAAAGAAACCGCGCGCGTGAATCTAGCAAACAAGCAAATTTCGCGCGGAGAGTCCATTGCGATCAGCTGTTCTTGACACTTGATGAGGAGGGGGAGGTGTTGCCACCTAATGATCGCGGACTATTCGTGGGAACTTCCGGCCGCGTCAGGATTTGCTGATTTATTTGTTGTTGTTTGGCTTTGTGACATCTTTCATACATTTTAAGTAAAATACAAAACTCTCTTTGTGTTTTTATCATCCCCTCCATTGATCTTGTGGCTATACTATACCTGTAAGCATGGAGTGATAACAATAAGTACCTGCCTGATTCCTGATCTTTGAGTGTGACCTTGCCAAGGCTACCACTGAATACACCAGTCCACTGATGGTGTCACTGGCCACCTTAAACACCAGTTGGCGATCTTGTGAATAACCGTAGAGCCCTATGGTTGGGGAGGGCACACGACAGTCGATATGCACGAGTCGTGTTCTCACTCTTTCTTAATTAGAGGCCGTTAAGATTGACTGGGAGACTCTCCTGGTGTGCAGTGGCGCAGTGAGGATCGAGGGAAGACCCGCAGGGCTACGGTGAGTTACCTTGAGCATAACTATTGCTCACCCCAGAGTAAGGTTAGAGAATAATAGAGAGGTGAAACACCAACAATATATATATATATATATATATTTTATATATATATATATATATATATAGATCTTTATTTTACTTCTAAATTGTTACTATTTTATTGTATCTGCTTTTATTCTTGTGTTTTGCTTTATCGTGTATCTTGTATCGTGATCCCTCTGCATCTCTATGCACACTGATATTGATCCTGATCAAAATCTTCTGTCTCATATCTATACCAACCAGCACATTGATCATCATTATTGTAAGTATTTCACAGCACACCAGGCTAAAAACAAACTCCAAAATAGCACCTGTCTATCAGTTTATAACCAAAATGTTAGATCACTTGGTAAACATTTTGACGATTTAAATGCACTACTCACAGCACTAGGTACTAACCTATCGTTCATTATTTTAACAGAAACTTGGCTAAATAAAGACTATACCCAACTCTACAACTTAGCTGGTTATAAAGCCATTCATAACTGTAGGCCTAATAAGAAAGGTGGTGGCACAGCTATATATTACCGAGATACATTTATCTGCAACAGTGTTATTAGTGACAGAGATGACTACTGTGAATATACTTTTGCTCAGTTTACAATTAAATCCCTTAAATCCTCTTTGACTATTGGAGCCATCTATAGATTTCCTAATACTAACATAGCTTCTTTCTCAGACAACCTAAGGAATCTTATTATAAACAACAATCTCAACAAAAACCACATCATTCTGGGAGGAGACTTTAATATTGACCTGGGTCAACAAAACTGCTCTCAAGTTGACTATTTCCTTAACAGCATGAACTCCTGTATGCTAATCCCCACTATCACCAAACCTACCCGAGTCACTCAAACATCAGCCACTACCTTGGACCACATATGGACAAACATAACAGCTCCCCTTGTATCTGGTATAATCTACGACAGAACAACTGACCACTATCCTACCTTTCTCATAGCGAACATGGACATAACACCACCAAAAAGCAAGAAATTTTCATTTAGGCTACACAGTGAATCAGCTTTAGACAATCTTACAGAGGCACTTCACAATATTAACTGGGATTCTGAATTCATTAATACCTATGATATAAATTCATTAGCTAACCTCTTCCTCTCCAAAACTCTAAGCCTCTACAACCTTCATTGTCCCCTTCTTACAAAGCAAGTAACTGACAAAAGATTAAACAATCCATGGCTCACAAATAGCATTCTCAACTCAATCAACAAGAAACATGAATATGAAAAGAAAGTTAGGATTGGCCTAGTTTCAAGGGAAGTAGCTAAAAGGTACTCATCAATGCTTACCAGTATCATAAGAAAGGCAAAACTTGCATATTATGTGAATAGATTCAATGAAGCAAAAGGTAACATGAAAAACACTTGGAAAACTATCTCTAGTATCCTAGGAACTAAACAACACTCACATAACCAAATAAAACTCTACAAGGATGGGGATATACCGTCAACTGATTTAGAAATGGCAAATGAATTTAATAGTTTCTTTTCATCGGTTGGTGCTAATCTTGCCAGTAAAATCCCACAGACTCAGACACATATTAACACATATCTCTCAGGCAGCTATCCAAACTCTCTTCTCCTTTCACCAATCAGCCCGGCAGATGTTGTGTCCATCATACACTCTCTAAAAACCAAGGCAGGGAACACCAGTGAAATTCCGTCCATTGTGTACAAGAGAGCCTCCCATGCCCTTGCCCCACCCATAGCACTACTGTTCAACAAATCTATAGAGTGTGTCACCTTCCCTGATATCCTCAAAAAAGCAAGAGTAACGCCAGTCCATAAAGGAGGCAATCCGGCGGACATAAACAATTATAGACCAATATCAAATCTACCCATTCTATCAAAAATATTTGAAAAAATTATTTACAAACAGCTCTATTCCTACCTCGTAAAATTCGACATACTCAGCCCCTGCCAGTTTGGCTTCCGGTCCCAAAAGAGTACCAATGATGCAATCATTAGTCTCCTTGACATTATCTACTCAGCCCTTGACAAAAATGAGTTTCCGATTGGACTCTTCATTGACCTAAGAAAAGCCTTTGATACTGTTAATCACAACTACCTCTTATTTAAACTCCAGCATTATGGAATCCGAGGCCTTGCCCTTGACTACATCCGATCCTATCTTAGTGACAGACACCAATATGTAACCATCAATGATACAACTTCTTCCACTCTACCAATTACCGTTGGAGTGCCACAGGGCAGCATCTTAGGACCTCTTCTATTTCTTATATATATAAACGATCTGCCTAATGTCTCTAATATTCTCAAACCTATATTGTTTGCTGACGATACTACCCTTATCTACTCAAACCTCAACCCACATACACTAAATAATGTTGTGAATAATGAATTAAAAAAAGTCCACTTATGGATGTCAACGAACAAACTAACATTAAACATCGAAAAGACTTACTACATCTTATTTGGAAACAAATCATCAAATGCAATTCAGCTACAGATAGACAACATTAACATCAGTAATAAAAATGATGGCAAGTTTCTTGGCCTATTCCTAGACAAGAGACTCAACTTCAGCACCCACATTCAACACATAACTAAGAAAGTCTCTAAGACAGTTGGTATACTCTCCAAAATCAGATATTATGTTCCCAACTCTGCTCTCCTCTCACTATATTATGCACTAATCTACCCCTATCTTAATTATGGTATCTGTGCATGGGGGTCTACCACTGCAAACCACCTTAAGCCCATCATCACACAGCAAAAATCTGCTATCAGAATAATAACTAACTCTGCTTTCAGACAACACTCAGCTCCCTTGTTTAAATCTCTAAACTTGCTAAATATTAACTCCCTCCACACATTCTCTTGTGTCAACTACATTTACAAAACCCTGTTCTTAAATGCAAACCATGCTCTGAAACTCTCCCTGGACAGATGTAATAGGACCCATTATCACCACACCAGAAATAAATATCTCTTTGATATCCCCAGGGTCAAACTTAATCTGTGTAAACACTCTATGCAAATTAAGGGACCTAGTCTATGGAACTCACTCCCTAGTGAATTGAAAAACTGTAAAACTTTTGCCTTATTTAAAAGCAAAACCAAAAAGTACCTAACTTCATCCATTTAGTTTCCTACACTGAGCTTTAATTTGCTCTGTACCTAGTGGTACCCAATCTCCTAATTTTTATGTAATATCAAACAACCTTATCATTGTGTTCATTGCTGTCTTCTTTTATGTGCTAGCCATATGCTGTATTGTGACTACCAATTTTTGTCAACTACCATTCAAGCTGTCATTGCAATCAATCTTATATTGTTTCTGCTGTATTGTGCCTACCAATTTGTTGTCAACTACCATTTTAAGCTGTCATTGCAATCAATCATAGCTACCTATGTGCTTTAATATACTGTACCTATAATTTTCTCTCATCTTTTTTTTTTCATTCCATGTAATCTGTTATCATTTTTTTGTCTATAAATTTTGCAAGTATTTACCTCCTTAAAATTTTCTTAGATTAAGGACCTGCCCGAAACGCTGCGCGTGCTAATGGCTTTACAAGACTGTAATTACCATAATTGTATCCTCACATTCCTTATGTACATTCTTGTATATGCATAAATAAATAAATAAATAAATATATATATATATATATATATATATATATATATATATATATATATATATATATATATATATATATATATGTCGTACCTAGTAGCCAGAACGCACTTCTCAGCCTACTATGCAAGGCCCGATTTGCCTAATAAGCCAAGTTTTCCTGAATTAATATATTTTCTCTAATTTTTTTCTTATGGAATGATAAAGCTACCCATTTCATTATGTATGGGGTCAATTTGTTTTTATTGGAGTTAAAATTAACGTAGATATATGACCAAACCTAACCAACCCTACCTAACCTAACGTAATCTATCTTTATAGGTTAGGTTAGGTTAGGTAGCCGAAAAAGTTAGGTTAGGTTAGGTTAGGTAGGTTAGGTAGTCGAAAAACAATTAATTCATGAAAACTTGGCTTATTAGGCAAATTGGGCCTTGCATAGTAGACTGAGAAGTGTGTTCTGGCTACTAGGTACGACATATATATATATATATATATATATATATATATAAATATATATATTATGTCGTACCTAGTAGCCAGAACGCACATCTCAGCCTACTATGCAAGGCCCGATTTGCCTAATAAGCCAAGTTTTCATGAATTAATGTTTTTTCGACTACCTAACCTAACATTTTCAGCTACCTAACCTAACCTATAAAGATAGGTTAGGTAGGGTTGGTTAGGTTCGGTCATATATCTATATTAATTTTAACTCCAATAAAAAAAGAATTGACCTCATACATAATGAAATGGATAGCTTTATCATTTCATAAGAAAAAAAATAGAGAAAATATAATAATTCATGAAAACTTGGCTTATTAGGCAAATCGGGCCTTGCATAGTAGGCTGAAAAGTGCGTTCTGGCTACTAGGTACGACATATAAATATATATATATAAATATATATATTTATATATATAATATATATATATAATATATATATATATTATATATATATTATATATATATATATATATATATATATATATATATATATATATATATATATATATATATATATATATATATATATATATATATATATATATATATATATATTAGTATATTTTGGTAGCAGTCTTTCCTGTAGACATATATTATTAAATATGACCGAAAAAGTAAGATTAATAATTCTAACACGAATTTTCTCAATCTTTCGTACATTACGCTTCACTGTTGGAGGTAAATCAAAAATCACTTCTCCAAAATTCATTTTTATTTCTAGTCTGACGCGACACGGGCGCGTTTCGTAAAACTTATTACATTTTCAAAGACTTCACAAATACACAACTGATTAGAACTTACGTCTCTCTGATATTATATCTACATTTGAGTGAGGTGGGAAGGGTGATGTGGCATTAACACAAGACAGAACAGGAGGGGATATTAATAGGGTATTAAAAGTATCAACACAAGACAGAACAGAAACAATGGGTATTGAATAGAAGTGTTTGTAGAAAGCCTATTGGTCCATATTTCTTGATGCTTCTATATTGGAGCGGAGTCTTGAGGTGGGTAGAATATAGTTGTGCAATAATTGGCTGTTGATTGCTGGTGTTGACTTCTTGATGTGTAGTGCCTCGCAAA
>NC_091226.1:17610142-17802642 GCF_040958095.1 Procambarus clarkii | reverse complement strand
ATAGATTTCCTAATACTAACATAGCTTCTTTCTCAGACAACCTAAGGAATCTTATTATAAACAACAATCTCAACAAAAACCACATCATTCTGGGAGGAGATTTTAATATTGACCTGGGTCAACAAAATTGCTCTCAAGTTGACTATTTCCTTAACAGCATGAACTCCTGTATGCTAATCCCCACTATCACCAAACCTACCCGAGTCACTCAAACATCAGCCACTACCTTGGACCACATATGGACAAACATAACAGCTCCCCTTGTATCTGGTATAATCTACGACAGAACAACTGACCACTATCCTACCTTTCTCATAGCGAACATGGACATAACACCACCAAAAAGCAAGAAATTTTCATTTAGGCTACACAGTGAATCAGCTTTAGACAATCTTACAGAGGCACTTCACAATATTAACTGGGATTCTGAATTCAATAATACCCATGATATAAATTCATTAGCTAACCTCTTCCTCTCCAAAACTCTAAGCCTCTACAACCTTCATTGTCCCCTTCTTACAAAGCAAGTAACTGACAAAAGATTAAACAATCCATGGCTCACAAATGGCATTCTCAACTCAATCAACAAGAAACATGAATATGAAAAGAAAGTTAGGATTGGCCTAGTTTCAAGGGAAGTAGCTAAAAGGTACTCATCAATGCTTACCAGTATCATAAGAAAGGCAAAACTTGCATATTATGTGAATAGATTCAATGAAGCAAAAGGCAACATGAAAAACACTTGGAAAACTATCTCTAGTATCCTAGGAACTAAACAACACTCACATAACCAAATAAAACTCTACAAGGATGGGGATATACCGTCAACTGATTTAGAAATGGCAAATGAATTTAATAGTTTCTTTTCATCGGTTGGTGCTAATCTTGCCAGTAAAATCCCACAGACTCAGACACATATTAACACATATCTCTCAGGCAGCTATCCAAACTCTCTTCTCCTTTCACCAATCAGCCCGGCAGATGTTGTGTCCATCATACACTCTCTAAAAACCAAGGCAGGGAACACCAGTGAAATTCCGTCCATTGTGTACAAGAGAGCCTCCCATGCCCTTGCCCCACCCATAGCACTACTGTTCAACAAATCTATAGAGTGTCACACCTTCCCTGATATCCTCAAAAAAGCAAGAGTAACGCCAGTCCATAAAGGAGGCAATCCGGCGGACATAAACAATTATAGACCAATATCAAATCTACCCATTCTATCAAAAATATTTGAAAAAATTATTTACAAACAGCTCTATTCCTACCTCGTAAAATTCGACATACTCAGCCCCTGCCAGTTTGGCTTCCGGTCCCAAAAGAGTACCAATGATGCAATCATTAGTCTCCTTGACATTATCTACTCAGCCCTTGACAAAAATGAGTTTCCGATTGGACTCTTCATTGACCTAAGAAAAGCCTTTGATACTGTTAATCACAACTACCTCTTACTTAAACTCCAGCATTATGGAATCCGAGGCCTTGCCCTTGACTACATCCGATCCTATCTTAGTGACAGACACCAATATGTAACCATCAATGATACAACTTCTTCCACTCTACCAATTACCGTTGGAGTGCCACAGGGCAGCATCTTAGGACCTCTTCTATTTCTTATATATATAAACGATCTGCCTAATGTCTCTAATATTCTCAAACCTATATTGTTTGCTGACGATACTACCCTTATCTACTCAAACCTCAACCCACATACACTAAATAATGTTGTGAATAATGAATTAAAAAAAGTCCACTTATGGATGTCAACGAACAAACTAACATTAAACATCGAAAAGACTTACTACATCTTATTTGGAAGCAAATCATCAAATGCAATTCAGCTACAGATAGACAACATTAACATCAGTAATAAAAATGATGGCAAGTTTCTTGGCCTATTCCTAGACAAGAGACTCAACTTCAGCACCCACATTCAACACATAACTAAGAAAGTCTCTAAGACAGTTGGTATACTCTCCAAAATCAGATATTATGTTCCTAACTCTGCTCTCCTCTCACTATATTATGCACTAATCTACCCCTATCTTAATTATGGTATCTGTGCATGGGGGTCTACCACTGCAAACCACCTTAAGCCCATCATCACACAGCAAAAATCTGCTATCAGAATAATAACTAACTCTGCTTTCAGACAACACTCAGCTCCCTTGTTTAAATCTCTAAACTTGCTAAATATTAACTCCCTCCACACATTCTCTTGTGTCAACTACATTTACAAAACCCTGTTCTTAAATGCAAACCATGCTCTGAAACTCTCCCTGGACAGATGTAATAGGACCCATTATCACCACACCAGAAATAAATATCTCTTTGATATCCCCAGGGTCAAACTTAATCTGTGTAAACACTCTATGCAAATTAAGGGACCTAGTCTATGGAACTCACTCCCTAGTGAATTGAAAAACTGTAAAACTTTTGCCTTATTTAAAAGCAAAACCAAAAAGTACCTAACTTCATCTATTTAGTTTCCTACACTGAGCTTTAAATTTGCTCTGTACCTAGTGGTACCCAATCTCCTAATTTTTATGTAATATCAAACAACCTTATCATTGTGTTCATTGCTGTCTTCTTTTATGTGCTAGCCATATGCTGTATTGTGACTACCAATTTTTGTCAACTACCATTCAAGCTGTCATTGCAATCAATCTTATATTGTTTCTGCTGTATTGTGCCTACCAATTTGTTGTCAACTACCATTTTAAGCTGTCATTGCAATCAATCATAGCTACCTATGTGCTTTAATATACTGTACCTATAATTTTCTCTCATCTTTTTTTTTTTTCATTCCATGTAATCTGTTATCATTTTTTTTGTCTATAAATTTTGCAAGTATTTACCTCCTTAAAATTTTCTTAGATTAAGGACCTGCCCGAAACGCTGCGCGTGCTAGTGGCTTTACAAGACTGTAATTACCATAATTGTATCCTCACATTCCTTATGTACATTCTTGTATATGCATAAATAAATAAATAAATAAACAGGATGAGAGCCACGCTTGTGGTGTCCCGTCTTCCCAGTACTCTTTGTCATATAACGCTTTGAAACTACTGACGGCTTTTGGCCTCCACCACCACCTCACTTAACTTGTTCCAACTGTCTACCACTCTGTTTACCAAAGTGAATTTTCTTATATTTCTCCGGCAGCTTTGTTTCGTTAGTTTAAATCTATGACCTCTTGTTCTTTAAGTTCCAGGTCTCAGGAATTCCTACCTATCACTTTTGTCAATTCCTGTTACTATTTTGTACATAGTGATCATATCGCCTCTTTTTCTTCTGTCTTCTAGTTTTGGCATATTTAATGCCTATAACCTCTCCTCGTAGCTCTTGTCCTTCAGTTCTGGGAGCCACTTAGTGGTATGTCGTTGTAACTTTTCCAGCTTGTTGATGTGCTTCTTAAGTTATGGACACCACACAACCGCTGCATATTCCAGCTTTGGTCTTACAAAAGTCGTGAACAATTTCTTTAGTATTTCTCCATCCATGTATTTAAAAGCAATTCTGACGTTAGAAAGTGTAGCATAGGCTCCTCGCACAACGTTCTTTATGTGGTCCTCAGGCGATAGCTTTCTATCTAGAACCACTCCTAGATCTCTTTCTTTATCAGAATTCTGTAAAGATTTCTCATATAATATATAGGTTGTGTGTGGTCTATGTTCTCTTATTTCACATTCCATAACATGGCATTTATTCACATTCAATTCCATTTGCCAAGTGGTGCTCCATATACCTATTTTGTCTAGGTCTTCTTGGAGGGCATTATCTCATCTATGTTTCTTATCCTTCCTATTATCTTAGCATCATCAGCAAACATGTTCATATAATTCTGTATTCCACCTGGTAGATCATTTATGTAGACAATGAACATCACCGGTGCAAGAACTGAACTCTGTGATACTCACTTGTGACATTCCTCCAGTCCGATACATTGCCTCTGATTACTGCCCTCATTTTCTATCTTTCTATCAGTCAGAAAAATTTTCATCCATGTTAGAAGCTTACCTGTCACCCCTCCTATATGTTCCAGTTTCCAGAACAACCTCTTACATGGAACTCTATCGAAAGACTTTTTTAGGTCCCGATAGATGCAGTCAACCCAACCATCTCTTTCCTGTAAAATCTCTGTGGCTCGATCATAGAAACTGAGTAAATTCGATACACAGGATCTTCCTGATCGAAAACCAAACTGTCTATTTGATATTATATAATTTTTCTTCAGGTGTTCTACCCATTTAGTTCTTATTATTTTTTCCAACATTTTAACTATTACACTTGTCAATGATACAGGTCTATAATTGAGGGGGTCTTCCCTGCTGCCACTTTTGTAGATTGGAACTATGTTAGCATTTTTCCACATATCTGCTACGACTCCTGTACACAGGGATGTCTGAAAAATCAGCTGAAGTGGAATGCTGAGCTCAGGTGTGCATTCTCTCAGAACCCATGGTAAAACTCCATCTGGACCAACTGCTTTGTTCTTACTTAGTTCCTTGAGCATTTTTTCCACTTCGTCTCTAGACACCTCTATGTTGTTCACAGGAATTCTTATTGTGTCTGGTTCCCTGAAGATTTCATTTTGCACAAACACACTTTGGAACTTTTCGTTTAATGTTTCACACATTTCCTTTTCATTTTCCGTGAATCTGTTTCCCATTTTCAACCTCTGAATATTATCCTTTACCTGCAATTTGTTACTTATGAATTTATAGAATAGGCCTGGTTCTGTTTTACATTTGTCCGCAATACCTTTTTCAAAATTTCTTTCTGCCTCTCTCCTGCCTGCCATGTAGTTGTTTCACACATCTTTGTATCGCCGATATGTTTGGGGGTTTGGCCTCTTCCTATATTGATTCCATTTTTGTGACTTAGGTCTCAGGCCCTCTCACAATTTCTGTTCAACCAATCCTGCTTCCTGGTTCTGCATCTCTGCTTTGGTATAAATTTTTGTGTGCCTTTATCATATATATCACAAAACTTAACATACTTCTCATTTACTTCCTTGCCTAGCAACAAGTCTCTCCAATTATACTCACTAAAAAAAATTCTAAGGTCGCCATTGTGAGGGAATGAAGATTCCCTCAGCTAGTTTTCCTAGTTTTCTAGATTAGGCTAGAGTCGCTCTAGGGACTATAGACAAGAAGTTTTCAAACTAACATGCACTTGTGGGGTGTTGGAGGAAAGCTCATGCTATGGACTATCATTTAAGACTAATCAGAGGTCTGTGATTGCTCTGTAGAGGGAGTTACAGAATTTTTCCTGTTTCTGGGAAATGGGATGAGATTTGAGAGTGAGTGGTATGTGTGGATATTGTACTCTCAACGGTTTTTAGAGGTGGGGGGACAGTGGGGTGAACGTTGCCTCCCCCCCTCCCCCCACCATGTAAGACATTGCGCCACTGTCTTTAGGCCTCCCCCTCTTTGTGACATCACGGGATGCCTGAGGGCGAGAGGCGCCTGTGATTGGTTTAGGCACTTCTGCCTCTTGGTGAGTTTTGGCGAGAACAGCTGTTATTGGTTGTGGCACCAGAGAGCTGTGCTGGCTTTGTGCTGATTGGTCAAGACAAGGTAGGGGGGAGATATGGACATTTGAGTTTCCCTAGCTCGCCAAATAGTCAGTCTGGGCTGGGCAGTAAGCTGAGGAAGAAGTGATTGGGTGGAGGGTGGCAGCTTGCCACCTCCACCCCCGTTAATTGCTGTGTGATCCTTATTACTCATCGTGCATGGCACTCCTGCCATCCTGGGTTGTGTCAAGGCCCAATTTGCGTGAAAATGGGGCCAAGGAGTACGGAAGGAACAGTAAAAAGCTAAGAGACAGTTTACAGTGTTCACCCATGAGGCAGCTAACAGGCCTCATGGTGTATCAGATTGATCCCTCACATAGGGTCCGAGTATCCTGTCTAGTGTTAATGGACAATTGGTGGAATATGGGCAGTGTAATTGTGGTGATATTACAGGCCCCTGTTTGACTTTGAATTCCACCTTGTTGGGTCCGCCATGTGGTGACACTGCCGGCCATTGTCACCCCAGTGTACGAGTGAGGCATGCTCTGGTTTAATGGGGGTGTATGATGGTTCTCCCATCCCCATTCTGTATGCCTGTGGGTGCTAGCCAGGCCGGCCTGAGGCATCCCATGTGCGCGCCACCCATGTGCCGGCCACCTTGGCAACCCGCCCAGGGGCCACCCTCGCGCCGGCCACCCCGGCCAACCCCCGCGCCACCCCAGCCCAGGTGGGGCGCTGTGACGCTCCGCGCTTACCTCGTGGCCAGCCTTAGGGCCATGTGGTGGCCACATGCCTTGGCCATCCCCTTTGGCCACGCTTGGCCAACTTCCCTGGACATCCTAGGGCCACACCTAGTCGTCGCATGAAGAGCGAGTTAGGTGGTCTGCAGCCAGTGAGGTAGTGACCGGGAAAATGAATGTGATGAGGATATAAGTAAACGTGAGTACAATAATCAAAGTGTAACAGTGTCTCAGGACTAGTGGTAATTTTGGTAAAAGCTGTGTTGTTCCATAGCCCCTGCCAGGCTAGGGAAGCAGCTGAGAGACAGCTGTCTGTACTACGTCCAGGTGACTGGTTGTTGGGAATACCTGGAGATGGATGGTGTACACGGTACCACACAAGTAGTTATATATATAGTTATATATTGTGTGTAGACTGACTCGAGTATGTAACCGGTCAATGTAGAGATTTACCATCTAAGTGATCCAGTTCTGTCGATTCTATATAATCGTTCAGTCTAGATTAATGCCATAGTGCTGCATGTTAATTATATCATTGCAGAGGTAGGCAGGCCAGTGTTGCAGGGATGTCAGTGGATACCCCTGAGGTCTGTGTAGTTATGGATACATTTATCTGGTGATATAATTTTCAATGATTATGTGAATGCCATTTCTATGTGTTTCATCTGCATGTTTTGTATGTACTGTGTTGTGTGGTGAGTCAGTAGATGAGATTGCTGACTGATTGCCTAATGATGTCATTAGCATGTGGGGTATGTTGACGGCATCATTATGCTGTAGGTTTGGGCAGTGTTGTTGTTGGTATACAATATTACTGCCTTAGGAACTGTGTTGAGGATTTACGGGGCCTCTTTGATTATTCAGAGGAATTCACAGTATTTAATGAGAGCAAGCAATTGATTTGTTAATTGCCTAATTAAGAGAATTAGTGCCAGCTGTCCGCGTAGCGATGGTGTTTTATATTAATGTAATTTGCCTTGCTGAAGTAGTTGAGTGCTCACAGTAGTCCCTTACAATGGTTGCAAGATAAGGGGGCAGTAATAATAGGTATACTTTTGTTGTTGCCTAACCGTGTGTGATTACTGTATGGGTACAGTGATTAACGTGTTGCAGATGCCGCAACCGTATGTGGGCTGTGCATTTATGTTGTTATGCATGCCACTGTAAATGTGACCTATGTAACACTGGGGTTACTTTGTTTCTTTAAGTTGTGTTGAGGACTTAAGGATTCAGTGAGTTAATTAATGGGGAATTAACTGGATAAGGGGTTGCACATTTATTGTTGAGTGAGTGAGAGCTGTTATAGGAGAACAGTGTTGAGCTTGTGGAGATACGTTTCGGTGCAATTAATTGTCTGTGTGACAACTAATTGACCAGTCTAGCTAATTATGTAATTAGCATTCTCATCATGAATTCATGTAGTGGGAGAGGATCTGTCAGAGTCTGTCAGTACTTGTGTTAACGTAACTTGCTCGAGACTAATTACCTTTTGGGGGTATAGCAATTAGTGGCTCATGATAATTAGTGGAGTAATTAACGTCTGGCTTCTTGAGGACTCAGATGACTCGGTAAAGCGAGGTCATGGGGCTAGCATAACTCGTTATATTAATCATATCCTGTCTGATGACAGTGGATTAAGATGCACTCATGTTAATTAGGGGAGTAATTAACTCCTCTCCCGTGAATTCATAGTGTTTGATGAGACCTGCTTAGGCAGTGCGGAGTGAGATGTATTTATGTATGATTAATTATCGGTCCTGGTGACAGTTAATTAATTGCTCGGGTTAATTAGGGTAATTAACACTCATTAAAGTAAATTTTGACATAGGCTGTTGAGAAGCTACCAAGTTAGGGTAGGCTTAGTTAACGTAACTCAATTGGGATGTAATTAGTGGTCCGTTTGACCTTAATTAAGAATTACTCACTGAATACTTGCAAGGAGTCAAGTGTGATGTAATATAAGAGTCTTGAGTTATTGTTAACAAGATGACTTGTGTTAAGAGAGACAAGTGTTGATGATTAACGTAGAGTACCATCATGTTGTTGTCTATGAGAGACAATTGTTTGAGATTAACGTAGTACTTTGTTGCTGACTGCTGTGATCAATCAATTAACGTAATTAATCACATAATCAATTTTGTAATTGATTAAGGCAATTTCTTTGTTTATCGCCTGGTGACGAGAGTAAAGTAACTTACGGATTACTGGAGCTGTCTCAGAATCCCACCTTGCCTGACTTCGTTTACTGGTTACAGTGCAACTCCTTGCAGGTGGTTGCAAAGAGTGTTCACATTAGGTTGTGATAGGGGGGGGGGGTCACTGTTGGACTACCCGCCTAGTTGCATGGGTCACTCCTGTTATGGTTGGAGGACCCTTAAGATTGTGATTATAGTATCTGTTACCGTGAAGCCGTGACAATATTGATTGCAAGCTTGTGTCATCAGTGGGCATCCATCATTGTTCAGTTAGTTCACTGGTCAGCCCGAAGTGTCAGCAAGATGGAGACTGCTGTCATTTCTCGAGGGGCTGCTGAATAGCTGTGTTGCAATTGCCACTGGTTGGACATTAACGTAACGAGTCACTCTCTGTAGTGTAACTTAGTCTGTGATATTTTTTTGATTTGCAATATTGCGTCGTCAGTGGGCACACCTGTGTTCAGGTTAGTTCAGTATGCAGCCTCACAGCAAGGGTTGCTATTTAGCTGTTTGTTATCGTGCCACTGGATGGACATTAACGTAATGTAAACTCGATAATGTAGTAGTTTAGTCTCTTGTTATTAATAAATTGTTATTTTATAGAAGACGGTCTTTGATGTCAACCCTTCAACCATTCTTTTCCACCCATGTTCTGCTTTATACGATTGAATGTTGATGTGATCTTTTGATATGACGGCTGTTCTTGGGAATTCGAATTCCAATTCATAGCGCCACATCAAATATAAATATTTGATTGTGAGAACCCGTCGGTTACCCTTTATTAGTTTTAACGTCCTGTTTAACTAGGAGGAGCCAGCGGCCTATTGTGGACAGGTTTTCACCCCTAGTGGTGGAGGCCTGGCGGTTTGCTCCCGCTTTTCCTTTTTCTATTGGACTCATGCTTAACTGCCGTGAGCAGCCTTTAAACTTGTAGTCCACCTCCTAAGGCAGGTAGGCGTAGAAAAAAATCTCACAGCCATAATGTCCTCTCCTGAAGTCTGGTTTTTCAACTGCTTCAACCTCTTTATTTTCTTCCAGACTATAACGCATTGCATACTTTATTCCCAAAAAGACATGGTCACTTTTACCCAAGGGAAGAGGGTACTGAATGTCAAATATCTCTTCCTCCTTCCTGGTAAATATCAAATCTAGCATGGAGGGAACGTCCCCTTCCCTCATCCTCGAAGCTTGTTTAACATGTTGATACAAGAATGTTTCCAGGATGAGGTCTAGAAATCTACAGGCCCAAAAGTCCTCTGTTCTAGCTTCATATGTTTCCCAGTCTATGGATTTCAAGTTGAAGTCGCCGACCATCAACAGTCGTGATTTATCTATATTCGCTCTTGCTATAATATCACTCATTATTGTTATAAGATCCTCTCGTTTACTATCTAGCTCCAACTTTCTCCATGTGTTGCTTGGTGGTGGACTATAATGCATTTATGATCATTAGTTTATCATCCTCATGGCAGATCTCTACTGGTATTATGTCAACTTCTCGTGGATTGGCAATCATTATTTCGTTTACTTTTAGGTGTTCTTTCACCAGCACAGCAACGCCAAACCTTTTCCTAATTTTTCTCTCCCTTCTCCAAACTGAGTTGCCCCTTGGGAATATGACCTCATTTAAACTAACATCTTCAAGTTTTGTCTCTTTGAGTGCAACAATGTCTGGTGTCTGCAGCTGTATACATCACTTAACTCCAGTATCTTCGATTTCACTCCATCTACATTGGTGTATACAATTTTCAGGAATGTGTTCCCCCTCAGCCGGTCGGCCGAGCGGACAGCACGCTGGACTTGTGATCCTGTGGTCCTGAGTTTCTTTCACCATACGCCCCTGTTACCTAGCAGTAAAATAGGTACCTGGGTGTTAGTCAGCTGTCACGGGCTGCTTCCTAGGGGTGGAGGCCTGGTTGAGGGCCGGGCCGCGGGGACACTAATGCCCCAAAATCATCTCAAGATAACCCTCTCCTTATTCTTCACTACCTCTCTCTCTAGCAATTTTGTTGGTTTGCCTTTTTGTACCATTTTACTGGCCTGCCTACCCTTATCACTTTGTAGAAAAAAAAAATTCTTCTTCTTTTCTGCTCTCATGTAGACATTTTGCCTCTACGAGGTTTAGTTTCAGCTTCTCTCTGTCTTCTTTTGAAAGATCTCGTTCTAACGACCACACTTTCCCATCCTCATCACTTTGTAATTTTCTAGCATTCCTTAGTACTTCTTCCATCTGTTTGGCACCATTTAGGGTGATCCTCAGAGGTCGATCTTTCCCTTTTACTTACCTGCCTATTCTCCTT
This sequence comes from Procambarus clarkii, assembly GCF_040958095.1. NCBI lineage: Eukaryota > Metazoa > Arthropoda > Malacostraca > Decapoda > Cambaridae > Procambarus > Procambarus clarkii. Next base: position 17,791,889 of record NC_091226.1, on the reverse strand, counting down.
TTAGTCGCACACATTCTCTATGGTTGTAAGACCTTCCACGAGGCCTACAATTTTATCTACTACTTTCGCTTCTTCTACAGCTCTTTCTGATCTAGATGTTATCACCTTTTCTTTGCAGCCAAAAATTATCAGGGACTTATTCCAATCAACTGTGCTTTGCACCAGCTTCGGGCTAGATGCCAATTCCTTTCTCACTTCGAGCCTAATGTTTGTTTTATCCTGGTTGCTCTAATGTTTGGCTTACTTTACTACTTCTTCAATTTTTTCCTTCTCCTTGGCCACTTGTGCATAGGTGAGTTGCATATCTTTCTTGCACTGTTCTATTGCCTGTGTAACTTCCTCCATCTCTAATGACAAAAGCTGTTTTTCATGTTGAATTTCCTTACCTAACCTATTGTAGTCATTTATGTTTAAATTTGCCTTAACTTCTTCCAAAGCTATTTTCAAGAGTTTGTTTTCCTCTTCCATGACTTTGCAATTTGTTTCCAATTGATTCTTGTCCTTGCATAAGTCTTTCACTAACCCCTCAAGACCTAAAACTTTGATACTCAAATGGTCATTACTTTCTTTCAATTTACTGATTATTTCTACATGAAAGTTCACTATACTATCTAATTTTGCCAACTTGTTTTGTAGACTGCTTATATCAATGCTTTCTTCATTGAATCCCCCAAAACCAAGCTCTGTTTTGTTTTTCCTCTTTCCGGCAGCCATCTTGAATGTTGTCTGCACTGTAACACTAGGGCAACTTTTTCTCATCCAATTTTTTCACTTCCCTCAGCACATTGTGTAGTGAGTAGGTGTGTATGTGTTATGTGTGGATAGGTGACGGTGTTGTGTGGTGTTGTGTTGTGTGGAGAGCTGGGGGTGTTGTGTGCAGAGGTGGCACACCAAACAACACCATATTTGGTGTTGTTTGGTGTGGTGTGGTATGGAGTGGTGTGGTGTGGTGTGGTGTGAAGCGGTAGGGGTGTGGTGAGGTGTGGTGAGGTGGGGGATGTGGTGTGGGATGGAGAGGTGGGGGTGTGGTGTGGTGTGGAGAGGTGGGGGTGTGGTGTGGTGTGGAGAGGTGGGGGTGTGGTGTGGAATGGTGTACCGTGGTGTGGTGTGAAGCGGTGGGGGGTATGGTGTGGTGAGGAGAGGTGGGGTTGTAGCGTGGTGATGAGAGGTGGGGATGTGGTGTGGTGTGGAGAGGCGAGGGTGTGGTATAGTGCTGTGTGGAGCGGAAAGGGATACGAGCAGCAACAGTCGCAGGGGAACTAGGCTGGGTGACGGAGGTGGCCGCTCCCCTCCCAACAATTACTCAGTGTCACCAAGACCTAATACAAGGTAGGAATTCTTACACTCTACACTCAAGACTTCCTTCCAGTATCTCACCACTCTAGAACATGTATTTGTGTCATCCAATCATGATATTTAAGATCAAATAATTTCAGAAATATATTGAACTTCACTGATTCTGTAGTTTGAAGAATATTAGGCTACATCAACAATTATACCAGTTAGTTCCTCATAAAAGCATATTTTAGATACAGATATTTCTACATGTCAGGGAATCCACTGATATATACTACAACATATGTCAATCACTCCATACAGTATACTTCCTCCAGGGTCAACAGATGATGATTCAAACGGCTGGTCACCAATTCTTGACTGTGGCGTCGTAACCCTTGGAAAGGCTAAATTGCTGTAGTTGTTTATTATTTCCCCCCTCTCTTCACCTCTCTTGCCATACATTACAAGATCGAACACATTAGGTTTTTAGAATGGTAGCGAGACATCCAGATAATGTTTAATAGTGATGACTGTAGGATTCTGAGCTTAGGTGAAATTGCCAAATTTCAACAAATGTGTTGCCAAATTTTATTGTGAAAACAATCCAGGAGAGAGAGGTAACAGGGGCATCGTGAGAGCTGTGTCATCATCATGAGAGGAATCATGGCATCATGATTTTTTCTACATAATCGTGTAGAAGGAATCATATGCAAAAACTAATAGGATCTGGGATTTATAGTAAAACCTGTAAATATAAGACATCATATGATATTATTCGGTTTTATCATGTCCTCGTTAGCTCAACTTTAATTAATAAGTAGCTCAGTTTTTGTGACCATGCTATTGGATTTACCTTTTCTTATAGACGGCTGACAGTTAATTCCAACAATTAGAGATTTCCCATATGAAAAGTTACTTAAAGAGCATAATTTTATTTTATCTACAACGGTGAGAGTACTGGGTGATATTGTAAAATATTACAATATATAAATGGGTGAAAAGGGCAACCCTTCCTCTGAATAGACAGTACGTTTTAATACTAAATGTAATAAATGCATTCCTGACTGTCTGCATGGTACATAAATACACTTAGTTGAGCCGTTACATTTATCTCCCCATATATTCTCCTCATTTTCTGTTAATACACTCAAAATTTTAGGTTGAAGTTTTAGTGTTCTATTCTCGAATCGAATCGAATTAAATATAGGACAAGATACCCTTCGGGTGAGCTTTGAAGTGGGTATAGGTGAAGAATAGCTTGGGTGAGAGGAAGCGTCGGAGTTGTAGAGATAGAGCCAGGGCTCCATCAGACTACTTGTCACAAGTTGTACAGCTCCTCCAGCTTCTCAGATGGCGGGCAGGAACCATGGATGCAGTGAGCATTTCCTCTCTGGATCGCCACACTAAGGCGCTGAAAGAGAAAACTGGCGGCTCTAGGGTCTCTAGTTGTTTCAATTAGCTTGGACCCCAGTTCCTTCAAAAAACTTGCAGCATTTTTACCCCAGGCACCAAGTGTCTCTGAGGCAATGGAGACAAAATTGTAGTGGTGATCAAGGTCTCTGTATTTACGTGACTTGGACGCTTCCCTTACGTGACTTGGGCAGCTCCTTCTGCTTGTGTAGCACTGAAGTCAACATAGGTATTGGCTAAAGTTGAAACGCAAGTGTAGTCCCACACCAGCTGTCTACCATTCTTCCAGGGGTTCACCGTGATTCTGTTTGGGCGACCGACAGGCTCATCAGAGTTGCGAGACATTAGGTAACGGCTACTTATAAAGGTAGGTTAGGTTAGGTAGGGTTGGTTAGGTTCGGTCATATATTTACGTTAATTTTAACTCCAATAAAAAAAAATTACCTCATACATAATGAAATGGGTAGCTTTATCATTTCATAAGAAAAACAATTAGAGAAAACATATTAATTCTGGAAAACTTGGCTTATTAGGCAAATCGGGCCTTGCATAGCAGGCCGAGTACGTCGTTCTGGCTACTAGGTACAACATATATATACATATATATATATATATATATATATATATATATATATATATATATATATATATATATATATATATATATATACATATATATATATATATATGTATATACATATATATATATATGTATATATAAAAAAAAATAAAAAAAATAATAGGGGTGGTAGGAGAGGAAAAGATTAAAGTATTCAGTGAGAATCCACAAGGTCTTCTGAACACTATTTATTTTCTTCTTCGAGGATGTGGGTCCCTTTAATTAAACCAGTGGTTGTACCCCTAAATATATAAAAAAATGTATATATATATATATATATATATATATATATATATATATATATATATATATATATATATATATATATATATGTGTATATCACGAAAATAAACACGTGATTAAGAATGTGACAATGTCAGACCACGGAGGAAAAATGAAACAGGAAATTTCCTTAAGTACTTTCGTATATTAAATACATCTTCAGAAGGTCCAAAGACCTTCTGAAGATGTATTTAATATACGAAAGTACTTAAGGAAATTTCCTGTTTCATTTTTCCTCCGTGGTCTGACATTGTCATATATATATATATATATATATATATATATATATATATATATATATATATATATATATATATATATATATATATATATATATATATTATTAAATATGACCGAAAAAGTAAGATTAATAATTCTAACACGAATTTTCTCAATCTTTCGTACATTACGCTTCACTGTTGGAGGTAAATCAAAAATCACTTCTCCAAAATTTATTTTTATTTCTAGTCTGACGCGACACGGGCGCGTTTCGTAAAACTTATTACATTTTCAAAGACTTCACAAATACACAACTGATTAGAACGTATCTCTGATTTTATATCTACATTTGAGTGAGGTGGGAAGGGTGATGTGGCATTAACACAAGACAGAACAGGAGGGGATATTAATAGGGTATTAAAAGTATCAACACAAGACAGAACAGAAACAATGGGTATTGAATAGAAGTGTTTGTAGAAAGCCTATTGGTCCATATTTCTTGATGCTTCTATATTGGAGCGGAGTCTTGAGGTGGGTAGAATATAGTTGTGCAATAATTGGCTGTTGATTGCTGGTGTTGACTTCTTGATGTGTAGTGCCTCGCAAACGTCAAGCCGCCTGCTATCGCTGTATCTATCGATGATTTCTGTGTTGTTTACTAGGATTTCTCAGGCGATGGTTTGGTTATGGGAAGAGATTATATGTTCCTTAATGGAGCCCTGTTGCTTATGCATCGTTAAACGCCTAGAAAGAGATGTTGTTGTCTTGCCTATATACTGGGTTTTTTGGAGCTTACAGTCCCCAAGTGGGCATTTGAAGACATAGACGACATTAGTCTCTTTTAAAGCGTTCTGTTTTGTGTCTGGAGAGTTTCTCATGAGTAGGCTGGCCGTTTTTCTGGTTTTATAGTAAATCGTCAGTTGTATCCTCTGATTTTTGTCTGTAGGGATAACGTTTCTATTAACAATATCTTTCAGGACCCTTTCCTCCGTTTTATGAGCTGTGGAAAAGAAGTTCCTGTAAAATAGTCTAATAGGGGGTATAGGTGTTGTGTTAGTTGTCTCTTCAGAGGTTGCATAGCTTTTCACTTTCCTTCTTATGATGTCTTCGATGAAACCATTGGAGAAGCCGTTATTGACTAGGACCTGCCTTACCCTACAGAGTTCTTCGTCGACTTGCTTCCATTCTGAGCTGTGGCTGAGAGCACGGTCGACGTATGCGTTAACAACACTCCTCTTGTACCTGTCAGGGCAGTCGCTGTTGGCATTTAGGCACATTCCTATGTTTGTTTCCTTAGTGTAGACTGCAGTGTGGAAACCTCCGCCCTTTTCCATGACTGTTACATCTAGAAAAGGCAGCTTCCCATCCTTTTCCGTCTCGTAAGTGAAACGCAGCACGGAACTCTGCTCAAATGCCTCCTTCAGCTTCTGCAGATGTCTGACATCAGGTACCTGTGTAAAAATGTCGTCAACATACCTGCAGTATATGGCCGGTTTCAAGTTCATGTCGAATAAGACTTTTTGCTCGATGGTACCCATGTAGAAGTTTGCAAACAGGACACCTAGGGGAGAACCCATGGCGACCCCATCTACTTGCTTATACATGTGCCCATCCGGGCTCAAGAAGGGTGCCTCTTTAGTACAAGCTTGGAGTAGTTTCCTCAGAATACTTTCTGGCATGTCAAGAGGAGTACAGGCTGGATCACGATACACTCTGTCGGCTATCATTCCGATTGTCTCGTCCACAGGTACGTTGGTAAACAGCGATTCTACGTCCAACGAGGCTCTTATCCCTGTGGCCCGTGTGCCCCGCAGTAAGTCCACAAATTCCTTTGGAGACTTCAGGCTGAAGGCGCAAGGAACATAAGGAGTCAGCAGGCCGTTGAGTCGCTTTGCCAGTCTGTACGTGGGTGTGGGTATCTGGCTAATGATTGGCCGAAGTGGGTTTCCAGGCTTGTGCGTCTTGACATTTCCATACGCATATCCAGGTTTATATTCCCCAATGATCTTTGGCAGGTGGAGTCCGGATTTCTTGGCGTTTACAGTTTCGATCAGTTTGTTGACCTTTGCTTTTAATTCGGCTGTAGTGTCCTTCGTTACCCTTTGGAACTTAGTTTGGTCAGAGAGTATGATGTTCATTTTCGCCAGATATTCGTCTTTTTTAAGAATGACATATATTGGCGACTTGTCACCTCTCCTGACAACTATCTCCTTGTTCTCACGAAGGCTTTTAGCTGCCGCTTTAAGCTCGGGGGACAGTATGGTGCTTCTGTAGTTGCCTCGATTCTTTCCTCCTTCTGCAATAAGTTCTGCTTGTAAGGTATCTTTGGTAGTGACCTTCTTTTGTGTCTCGAGGTCGAATATGTCGTCCAACAGAATTTCCAACTCTACTTTCCGGGCCATTTCACTCGGTCTGGACATAACATGACAGTTTATGCCTAGATTTAGGAGAGTGACTTGGTCCTCAGTGAGGACCAAGTCCTCAGTGAGGACCTAAATCTGGGCATAAACTGTCATGTTATGTCCAGACCGAGTGAAATGGCCCGGAAAGTAGAGTTGGAAATTCTGTTGGACGACATATTCGACCTCGAGACACAAAAGAAGGTCACTACCAAAGATACCTTACAAGCAGAACTTATTGCAGAAGGAGGAAAGAATCGAGGCAACTACAGAAGCACCATACTGTCCCCCGAGCTTAAAGCGGCAGCTAAAAGCCTTCGTGAGAACAAGGAGATAGTTGTCAGGAGAGGTGACAAGTCGCCAATATATGTCATTCTTAAAAAAGACGAATATCTGGCGAAAATGAACATCATACTCTCTGACCAAACTAAGTTCCAAAGGGTAACGAAGGACACTACAGCCGAATTGAAAGCAAAGGTCAACAAACTGATCGAAACTGTAAACGCCAAGAAATCCGGACTCCACCTGCCAAAGATCATTGGGGAATATAAACCTGGATATGCGTATGGAAATGTCAAGACGCACAAGCCTGGAAACCCACTTCGGCCAATCATTAGCCAGATACCCACACCCACGTACAGACTGGCAAAGCGACTCAACGGCCTGCTGACTCCTTATGTTCCTTGCGCCTTCAGCCTGAAGTCTCCAAAGGAATTTGTGGACTTACTGCGGGGCACACGGGCCACAGGGATAAGAGCCTCGTTGGACGTAGAATCGCTGTTTACCAACGTACCTGTGGACGAGACAATCGGAATGATAGCCGACAGAGTGTATCGTGATCCAGCCTGTACTCCTCTTGACATGCCAGAAAGTATTCTGAGGAAACTACTCCAAGCTTGTACTAAAGAGGCACCATTCTTGAGCCCGGATGGGCACATGTATAAGCAAGTAGATGGGGTCGCCATGGGTTCTCCCCTAGGTGTCCTGTTTGCAAACTTCTACATGGGTACCATCGAGCAAAAAGTCTTAGTCGACATGAACTTGAAACCGGCCATATACTGCAGGTATGTTGACGACATTTTTACACAGGTACCTGATGTCAGACATCTGCAGAAGCTGAAGGAGGCATTTGAGCAGAGTTCCGTGCTGCGTTTCACTTACGAGACGGAAAAGGATGGGAAGCTGCCTTTTCTAGATGTAACAGTCATGGAAAAGGGCGGAGGTTTCCACACTGCAGTCTACACTAAGGAAACAAACATAGGAATGTGCCTAAATGCCAACAGCGACTGCCCTGACAGGTACAAGAGGAGTGTTGTTAACGCATACGTCGACTGTGCTCTCAGCCACAGCTCAGAATGGAAGCAAGTCGACGAAGAACTCTGTAGGGTAAGGCAGGTCCTAGTCAATAACGGCTTCTCCAATGGTTTCATCGAAGACATCATAAGAAGGAAAGTGAAAAGCCATGCAACCTCTGAAGAGACAACTAACACAACACCTATACCCCCTATTAGACTATTTTACAGGAACTTCTTTTCCACAGCTCATAAAACGGAGGAAAGGGTCCTGAAAGATATTGTTAATAGAAACGTTATCCCTACAGACAAAAATCAGAGGATACAACTGACGATTTACTATAAAACCAGAAAAACGGCCAGCCTACTCATGAGAAACTCTCCAGACACAAAACAGAACGCTTTAAAAGAGACTAATGTCGTCTATGTCTTCAAATGCCCACTTGGGGACTGTAAGCTCCAAAAAACCCAGTATATAGGCAAGACAACAACATCTCTTTCTAGGCGTTTAACGATGCATAAGCAACAGGGCTCCATTAAGGAACATATAATCTCTTCCCATAACCAAACCATCGCCAGAGAAATCCTAGTAAACAACACAGAAATCATCGATAGATACAGCGATAGCAGGCGGCTTGACGTTTGCGAGGCACTACACATCAAGAAGTCAACACCAGCAATCAACAGCCAATTATTGCACAACTATATTCTACCCACCTCAAGACTCCGCTCCAATATAGAAGCATCAAGAAATATGGACTAATAGGCTTTCTACAAACACTTCTATTCAATACCCATTGTTTCTGTTCTGTCTTGTGTTGATACTTTTAATACCCTATTAATATCCCCTCCTGTTCTGTCTTGTGTTAATGCCACATCACCCTTCCCACCTCACTCAAATGTAGATATAAAATCAGAGATACGTTCTAATCAGTTGTGTATTTGTGAAGTCTTTGAAAATGTAATAAGTTTTACGAAACGCGCCCGTGTCGCGTCAGACTAGAAATAAAAATGAATTTTGGAGAAGTGATTTTTGATTTACCTCCAACAGTGAAGCGTAATGTACGAAAGATTGAGAAAATTCGTGTTAGAATTATTAATCTTACTTTTTCGGTCATATTTAATAATATATGTCTACAGGAAAGACTGCTACCAAAATATACTAATATATATATATATATATATATATATATATATATATATATATATATATATATATATATATATATATATGTCGTACCTAGTAGCCAGAACGCACTTCTCAGCCTACTATGCAAGGCCCGATTTGCCTAATAAGCCAAGTTTTCATGAATTAATTGTTTTTCGATTACCTAACCTACCTAACCTAACCTAACCTAACTTTTTCGGCTACCTAACCTAACCTAACCTAACCTATAAAGATAGGTTAGGTTAGGTTAGGTAGGGTTGGTTAGGTTCGGTCATATATCTACGTTAATTTTATCTCCAATAAAAAAAAATTGACCTCATACATAATGAAATGGGTAGCTTTATCATTTCATAAGAAAAAAAATTAGAGAAAATATATTAATTAAATATATTAGAGAGAGAGAGAGAGAGAGAGAGAGAGAGAGAGAGAGAGAGAGAGAGAGAGAGAGAGAGAGAGAGAGAGAGAGAGAGAGAGAGAGAGACAGAGAGAGAGATGATGGTGATAGGAAAACTGAAATGGTTAAACAGTACGCTGAAATTCTTTTTCTCCTTAAAACGCAAGACACAAGCATAGCTGTGGGGCCATATAAGGTCAGTCCCTCGACTACTACGCAGCTGTGCTGGCTTGTTGGCTCCACCTCTCACGTGCCTCTTCCAACTCTGCTTATGTCAAGGAATTTGACCCTCCTTATGGAAGAAGGCAGATGTTGTTCCAATACACTAAAAGAAGAGCCGCTCAGTGGTTGATAACTACAGACCAGTGTCACTGCTCTCCATTACTGGTCAAACTCTCGATTCATTAATCTCTCAGCAAAGTATATAATTTTTTGACAATCATCGGCTGCTATGTGATCGACAGTATGGTTTTAGAAAAGGCAGAACTACGGCTGATCTCTTTCTAAATTTCTCCACTGAGTGGCATCAGTCACTGAATGAGTCCAAGATCAGCATTGTTGCTGCTCTAGACATAGCAGGAGTCTTTGACCGGGTCTGGCTCTCTGGATTAGTAGTGAAGCTTCAAGCACTAGGTATCTCAAGCTCCTGCTTTGCGATAATAAAAGGCTAACTTCAAGAACAGACTCAGAGTAGTCATTGAGATCATAATCCTGAAAGCCACTCAATTGGTGCCGAGCGTTCCACAGGGTAGTGCTTCGCCCTCTGCTGGGGAATATCTATTTCAATGATCTATTTCAACTTATTCCTGAAGCTCAAGCCTATGCTGAAGACGGCTCTCTAACCTTTCCATACAGAGAGGAAGACATGCTAACTGTTACAAGTCTCATCAATTACAAAATTTCAGCAATTTCTACCTGTCGTAGGAGATTACAGGTTACAATTGGGGCTGAGAAGACACAAGCGATGATGATGATAAGTAGACTTCATATTGAAAATCGGTCTGGCTTGCAAATGGATGGAACAGCATAGAGTTCACAGATGAAACTGACATTTTTGGAATGAAGTTTGACTCATCAATGACAATGAAGAGCCAAGTGCTTAACCTAGCCCAAAGGGCAGCCAGAAAACTTGCAGCCCTATGGTGCATCTCACACCTTCTTGACCGCACGAACTGCAAAACTTTATATGAAGCACAAGTTCTCTCTCATTTAGAGTATGCACCCCTTTCCTGGATTGCCTGCAAACCCCCCCCCCCCCATCATTCATCAGACTTTTTGACAAAGTAGAGAGCCATGCAAGAAGGCTCATCTCTAGTCTTGACCAAGTCTGGTGCGGACGACCTGAACATCAGAGTCCGTAACACCATCAGGCCGTTTGTGGTTTTTCTGTTAAGTACAAGACCAACACTCTCAAAGTACCACACCGGGCCCAACTCCGTGGACAACCAGTAGTTGACACCCGAAACATCAGGCGTTCAACCTTCAACAGTCTCCTGCTGGAAGTGCCTTTCTCAAGAGCAACACTCCATCAGCGACCATTCACTCCGAGGCTGACTCACATCTGGAACTTGTTCGCGCAACAAGTTTATACACGGGAGACCAGGTCAACTGATCACACGAAGGCTCCGGGCACACAGTTGGCTTGAGCCTCATCCTGTTCCTAATGTTGTTAATGAATGTATGAATGTAATGTAATGTATTCCTAATGATGTATATAATTGACTCATGAAATAAATGGGTCTCTAGGAATAAGTTTCAACTGAGCTGAGTAGGATACAGCTCTTGCTTGCAGCTTCACCAGGTTAGTACCGTTACTCAAGTGGGTCACTGTATGAGGTCATTACTTCATGCTCCTTACCACGTTTAGCTATGCTTATTTTTAATTAAATGTAAAGTAGAAGCTATGATAATATACAAACCCTGTATACCAGGGGTTTGTATATTATAACACATTGTAATGTATAACCTGTATACTAACAACTCAGAGAGGCACTTACCAGCCAGCCACCCTCTGATCAAACAAAACTGTATTCCTGCCCGAAACGCTTTGCGTAATAGTGGCTTTAGGCATTGTATGTACTAGCTCTATCTATAAAGCCAACAAACTTTGTAAAATCTCTTTATGTATGTCCCTTTACCTAAATAAAAATTATTATTATTATTATTATTATAACTAGGCTCAAGAATGATGTCTTTCAGACGCGCTGTTCCTCTCTGCTTCCAGGCAACGTATGGTACCAGCCATACCACTTGAACTTCTTATTTTAATCTGAGCTAAAATGATATGCTTCACTCTGATATATTGATCAGTGTGTTGCTGTACACTTTATGGGACCAAGTGCTATGTTTAGTCCCTATAAATGTCTTGAGATATTTGATGTTGTCACAGACGCACTCACACTGTGTATGTGTATAATGTGTGTGTGTGTGTGTGTGTGTGTGTGTGTGTGTGTGTGTGTGTGTGTGTGTGTGTGTGTGTGTGTGTGTGTGTGTGTGTGTGTGTGTGTGTGTGTGTACTCACCTTAATTTGTGCTTGTGGGGGGTTGAGCTTTGGCTCTTTGGTCCCGCCTCTCAACTGTCAATCAACTGGTGTATAGAATCCTGAGCCTACTGGGCTCTGTCATATCTACATTTGAAACTGTGTATGGAGTCAGCCTCCACCACATCACTGCCTAATGCATTCCATCCGCACATCCGTGTGTGTGTGTGTGTGTGTGTACTCACCTGTTTGCGTATGCATGATCGGGCATTAGCTCTTCGACCCCGCCTTTCAAGCTGTCAGTTGTTTGAAACAATGATTTCCTATTATATTATATTATATTCCAATTATATTATGATTGGAGTTTGCGTCCACAGCCTGCTCCTTTAGGACATTCAATTTTCCCACTTCTCTTGCGCTAAATGAAAACTTTTTAACATCTCTAAGACTCATTTGAGTTTAAAGCTTCCACACATGTCCCTTGTTCTATTTGCATTCAATGTGAACATTTTCTCAACTTCCGCTCTGTAAGTTGCCCAAAGTATTTTATACATCGCTATCGTGTCTCCACTCTCTCTCTCTTTCTAGCGTCCTTAACTTGAGTTCTTTCATTCGCTCTTCAAATACAATCCCTCACAATCCTGGACGAGCCTCATCACAAGTTTCTCAACCTTTTCCAGTTTCCTTTCGTGTTTCTTTAGCATTAGTTTCCATGACGGGGCATCATACTCAAACACTTGTCTCACTTGTTGATGCCCGAAACGCTTTGCGTAATAGTGGCTTTAGGCATTGTATGTACTAGCTCTACCTATAAGTCAACCAATCTTTGAAAAAATTTATTGTATGTATGTACCTTACCTAAATAAACATTTTATTTATTTTATTTTATTTATACTTAGGCAGTGTAGAGTGCTCTATATGACTCCATATTTAGGTTCCTGAATGATGTTCGTACTTTTGCTAACGTAAAACATGCTGCTGTCCCTATCCTAGTTATGTGTAGTTAGGCTTGGTGTTACGTCCACTTCTAGCTCTCTCGCTCTCGAGTTGTTACATATAGGTAGTTCCACCTTCATTGTGAACTGTCTTTTTGATCTCCTATCACCTGTTCAAATTTAAATTTTTATTCAAAATATTACGTGTATAGAAAACGTAAGAATGTACGATTCTGGGGTCAGGAATTCACATACAAATGAAGCCACTATTCTGCAAAGAGTTTGAAGCGAGTTACCATTTCCACCACTAGACACTTCCTTGCGTTGATGTCAGCTATTTTGTTGTGTTTTCACGGTTCTTAATACCCTTAATACTCGACTTGAGAATGGTCCAGGACGGACCGAAACGTCGTCGTCTCTTCAATTTCTAGTGTGTGGTCTAGTCAATAATACCCTGTAATGTGTGTGGCCACGTCTCTGGGCTAGTACTCTTGTTCTGTGGCTAGTTACACTTGTTAGTCTAGGGATGGATGATTGACTTTTAGCCTGCTGGTAAAACCCAGGGAAATCCACAAAGCAGCATAGAAACACCTAAGGTGAGTGACAAAATAACTATATAAATACAAACGATTAAACACATAATATGGCTATTCAGGGGAACTCCCAATTCCCAAAATCCTTCAGGTACATAGACACATATACACTAATAATCAGAGTCATCAATATGTTTATAATTCACAAATAACATAAGCAATATATTAAACTTAAACACTTTGGTCTGTTAATCATAGGTTAATGGAGCAATCACACATGCAAGAATATTTTCCAGAAACATAAATATTAGAAAGTGAAGAGACGACGACGTTTTGGTCCGTCCTGGACCATTCTCAAGTCGATTGTGAATGGTCCACGACGGACCGAAACGTCGTCATCCTTTCACTTTCTAGTGTGTGGTTTGGTCAACATATTTCAGCCACGTTATTGTGACTCCTCGTCTGCATAAATATTAGGAAAATCTGGACACTCTACATCCCCACTCAGTAGTTTCTCATACTACTCTAGGGTTTCCTGCAACTTAAATGAATACAAAATAATGGCTTATCTGGATATCTGGCAGAGTGTAAACCTCTAAAAGAGGTTCACAAAGAACAAAGACTAGGGTAACGATAAATCCATTAAAAACTGAGACAGGTCAAATAACGGATAATGACAAGGAGATGAGTAGTATTTTTAATAAGTATTTTACATCTGTATTTACTAAAGATTAACTTAACAATATGCCGTCAGAAGATCAAGTCTCTTACAGTCTCCGTGGTGTAGTGGTAAGACACTCGCCTGGCGTTCCGCGAGCGCTATGTCATGGGTTCGTATCCTGGCCGGGGAGGATTTACTGGGCGCAATTCCTTAACACGCAACAGTAAAATGTGTACTTGGATGAAAAAACGATTCTTCGCGGCAGGGGATCGTATTCCAGGGACCATAGGATTAAGGACTTGCCCGAAACGCTACGCGTACTAGTGGCTCTACAAGAATGTAACAACTCTTGTATATATCTCAAAAAAAAAAAAAGTCTATGTGGGTGTGGACGAGGACAGGTTGACTAGTTTAGCAGTTACCAGGGAGGATGTAATGAAACAAATAGTAAAACTCAAACCAAACAAATCCCCAGGGCCGGATGAAGTGTTTACCAGGGTGCTTAAAGAATGCAAAGAGGAGCTTTCAGAGCCACTGTCTACCATATTTAATAAGTCAACAGAGTCAGGCAGAGGGCCAGAGTCATGGAGGGTTACTAATTTGGTACCAATTTTTTAAGAAAGGAGATAGATCACTTGCGTCAAACTATCGGCCAATTAGCCTAACGCCTATTGTGGGAAAGTTACTTGAATCGATAATTGCAAATACAATTTGTCTTCATCTTGAAAAACATAAATTAATAAATGAGTCGCAACATGGTTTTACAAATGGCCGTTCATGTTTAACAAATTTGTTTTCTTTTTATTCCAGCATAGTTGAGGCAGTTGATAGTGGCAAGGATTGTTATGTTGTGTACCTTGACATTAGCAAAGCTTTTGGTACCGTGCCACATGAAAGACTGATTAAAAAAGATAGAGGCTCATGGTATTGGGGTGCTATATTAAGTTGGATTAGGACATGGCTTTGAAACGGGGGCCAGCCTTTAACATCACTTACTGGTTAAATGCTGGTAGTCATTAAGCCAATATATACAGAAACCACAGTTCTGCTGTGTAACGTGCAGTACAATTCCTAGAGATCTAAACGTTTGACCATTTAGATATCACGAACTCAAGGACACTGTACCTTCTATGTTATACTGCAAAACTCTGAAACGCCGCCACCACCTGCTATCAGAGTAAATCCTTCAATTGACGGTGAAGCAGGGTACCGCCAATTAAGCATAAACCACGATATTGTATCCCCAATTATTCGGAAAGGAGGGATAAGATTTATGTTTATGTGGAAATTAATCATAGTGAAACGGGATTATCTGTGAATTAAATAAATGCTTGTTGACTTGCAGAGGAAGCTAGTTCCAAACATGAGGCTTGCAACCAACAGCAATGTAAAGTAAATGTTGGGGGGGGGGGGGGGGGTGGAAATTCCACTAAACACCATAAATTCTATAAATAATTTATTAAATCAAGATTATGCATAAAAATAAAATGTAATAAAACCCTGACAAAACACTTCCTAACTGAGGCACTTGGTAATGATTACCACAATTAGTGTGGATTTCTACACTATACTAACTTAGACACAGATACTTTAAAATATCGCAGCCTGGCCTCGATGGTCTGCCGGCTCCAGCGCAACCCGTTCTCGCAAATTCGTAAAGTCAATATTGACTTATTAACTACGTGCATAGGTGATATACTAAACATAATAGATACCCTTAAAAAGATTCATAGAAAACACCGACCTTACCTAACCTTGTTAGTATCTTAAGATAAGCATCTTATTGCTTCGTAATTACAATTATTACTTAACCTATAATAGGTATAGGTTAAGTAATAAATGTAATTACGAAGCAATAAGATGCTTATCTTAAGATAATAACAAGGTTAGGTAAGGTCGGTGTTTTCTATGAATCTTTTTAAGGGTATCTATTATGTTTAGTATATCACCTATGCACGTAGTTAATAAGTCAATATTGACTTTACGAATTTGCGAGAACGGGTTGCACAGCGAGAGATGTTCCCAGTTGATGCTTAGCCTACACTAAAATTTTCTTCTTCCCTCAAGCCCTGCCTGACCTTTTAGAGGTTGACACGAGGCTAGTTGCTGGATTAATCTTTGAAATTAATAACTAAAATCCAGTATTTGTCACTAAAGATGACTTCTAATTCCAAAACAACATAGGAATTTTCTAGATCCTCGAGCCAGGCTAATTACGATAATCAGTAGCACTTGTATTACAGTAATTTACATGATTTAACAAATAAGTTGGTCGGTATCTATTTTCCAGTGACAACACATGTGTCTTACATATATTCAGATCTTACTGACGTCAACCGTCTCTTTGATACCATCCAAGACTTATTCCTTATTCCCAATTGACGTTAGTTTTTAACATAAGAACTTAACCATGATTGATAATTCCCCATAATTCTGTAATACATTCATAATTCTCCTAGTTTGATGTTTTGTCACGGGAGGAGAATGGCGCCACCGTTTTCTACACTAATCCCTAGGGATGACCTAGGCTACCAGTCAGGTCACCCTCCCTCCCCCAACTCACTACCAACTTTCAATGTTACATCCCTAGTCTTTCTATATTAACAGTACTACTGTTACAGCTTTTCCAAAGGAAACGGAGAGTTAGTATAAGTGGGGGTTAAGACAGAGTGGAATAATGTTGTAAGTGGAGTGCATCAAGGCTCTGTCCTGGGACCTCTGTTGTTTACAATATATATAAATTATTTAGATTCAGGTTGAGTAGCAACATTTGCACATTTGCTGATGATACAAAAATTGGTACGAAATTAACACGGAAGAAGACTCACTATCACTTCTAGTTGATCTAAATAGGGTATTGGTATGGTCAAAAGATTGGCAGATGCAGTTTAATGCTGATAATTGTAAAGTTTTGAGGCTAGGTAATGATGATAGAGTTACAAGATACGAGCTGGATGGTGTTGAGATTGCGAAGTCATATTTCGAAAGGGATCTGGGAGCTATGATTAGTAAGAATTTAAAACCAAAAGATCAATGCATGAATGTTTGTAATAAGGCAAATAGGACACTGGGATTTATTAATCGAAGCGTTAGTAACAAGACACCTGGTGTGGTTCTTCAGCTATATCTTGCTCTGGTTAGGCCCCATTTAGATTATGCAGTTCAGTTTTGGTCGCCGTACTATAGAATGGATATAAATTCACTTGAACGTGTCCAGCATAGGATAACAAAGTTAATTCTCCAAAATAGAAATCTTTCATATGAAGAAAGATTAACAAAGCTTAAAATTGCATTCACTGGAAAGGCGAAGAGTTAGGGGTGACATGATAGAGGTTAACAAGTGGATGAATGGACAACACAAAGGGGTTATTAATAGGGTATTAAAAGTATCAACACACGACAGAACATGAAACAATGAGTATAAATTGGAAAAGTTTAGATTTAGGAAGGACAAGGGTAAATACGTGTTCGGTAACAGGGTTGTTGATTTGTGGAACCAATTACCGCATACCGTGGTGGAGGTAGGGTCCCTCGATTGTTTCAAGTGTGGGTTGGACATGTACTCACCTAATTGTGCTTGCGGAGGTTGAGCTTTGTCTCTTTGGTCCCGCCTCTCAACTGTTAATCAACTGGTGTACAGATTCCTAAGCCTACTCGGCTCTAACATATCTACATTTGAAACTGTGTATGGAGTCAGCCTCCACCACATCACTGCCTAGTGCATTCCATTTATTAACTTCTCTGACACTGAAAAAATTCTTTCTAGTCTCTGTGGATCATCCGGGTACTAAGTTTCCACCTGTGTCCCCCTGTTCGTGTCCCACCCGTGCTGAAGAGTTTGTCTTTGTCCACTCTGTCAATTCCCCTGAGAATTTTGTAGGTGGTTATCATGTCTCCCCTTACTCTTCTGTTTTCCAGGGATGTGAGGTTCAGCTCCGTTAGCCTTTCCTCGTAGCTCATACCTCTCAGTTCCGGGACGAGCCTGGTGGCATACCGCTGAATCTTCTCTTTGTCTTGTTTTTAACTAGGTATGAACTCCAAGCTGGAGCTGCATATTCCAGGATTGGTCTGACATAAGTGGTATATAGGGTCCTGAACGATTCCTTACACAAGTTTCTAAAGGGAGTTTTTATGTTGGCCAGTCTAGCATATGCCGCTGATGATATCCTTTTGATGTGGGCCTCTGGGGAGAGGTGAAATATATGAGTGGGATTGGGTGGTTATGAATAGGAGCTGCCTCGTATGGGCCCACCAACCCTTCTGCAACTACCTTTGTTCTTATGTTCTTATGTGTCACAGTTTTAACTCCTATCATATATTCAAAAACTAGGACACACAATGATCACTGGCTTCTAGTGTCATTTTACGTTCGAATTTCTCTATGTCTTCCTCGTTCTGAGTGAAAATCAGGTCAAATAGGCTTTGTGTATTCCCCCCTCTTCTTTCTCTTGTGTCTTCCTTCCCATATTGTGTTAAAGAGTTCCTGTCTATAACTTCCACTAATGTTGCTCCTATGTTTCTCCCCCACCATGGGGAATCCTCGATTCCTAATCACGTTCTCTGAGATTTTGGTCTTAGACAGCGGTTTGTGAGCTATTATGTGAGCTGTTTTATCTCCCCTCTGCAATTGATCTATACATGTCTTGTTGTTGCCATCATATTCCTGTCTGAGCCTTCTACTGTTTGCTGGGGGATTGTAGATTACCAAGACCACAATCCTCTTCCCATCTGCTGTCAGAGTTCCAATTATGGAGCTTGTGCTTCCGTTGGTTCCTCAATTTTCAGTTCTTAAAACTTTCATTTCCACTATATTTAGAGTGCCACTTCCCCTCCCTGTCTCTGTGTCATTTCTTTCCTAATTACTTGGTATCTTTCTGGAAAGATTGCATCTGAGATCGTATCGTTCATATGCAGGCGATGAGTCACAATAACGTGGCTGAAGTATGATGACCAGACCACACACTAGAAATTGAAGAGACGACGACGTTTCGGTCCGTCCTGGACCATTCTCAAGTCGATTGTCAAGTCGAAACGTCGTCGTCTCTTCAATTTCTAGTGTGTGGTCTGGTCATCATATCGTTCATTTTAGTATCAACTATTGCAATTATATCAAGGTCTGTTTCACTAACCCTTTCTTTTATTTATTCTGCTTTACTTGATAGCCTATCAGCGTTAGTGTACTATACCTTAGACTCTTCTTGGAAACTCTATTACCAGAATTGACATAGCTCTTCTGCCTATTTGGTTCCCTTGGTGTATGTGGCAAGTGAGAGATGGATGCAGTTATTGAACAATAAATGGTTGTAAGGTGGGAAGGGTCTGGTAATACGAAGGAGAATGAGAGGCAAAGGGGCTCTGAATGTCTAGGGTCTGGGAGGCAGAAGGAGTCTGGACAACAATTCCCCCCTTTTTGTCCAGACCCCTTTTGCCTGGTTAGAAGGGCAAAGTGGGTCTGAGAGATAGAGAGTGCCTGAGAGGCAGGTGGCTGAGTTGCACATGGTGGATAAGAAGTAGAGGGGGGAAGAGAGGTTTGGCTGGGGGAAGAATGTGATGTAGAGTTTACATAAATGACTTTGCCAACACTGTTTACTGGTTGTAATCATATTCCTTCCTGGCTGTTTTTTAGCATTCTATCGGACGCCTTCCTCTTATACAGGCCATTATTTTGGACTTGCTGTTCCTTAGACTGTTGGGAAGTTGTGAGAGGTTCTTCACCCCTCTTCTTCACTTTTCCTCAACACCTCCAACTTCTCTCTCTCTCTCACACACACACACACACACACACACACACACACACACACACACACACACACACACACACACACACACACACACACACACATACTGGAAAGAATAATTAGGCTACGACTGGTTGCACACCTGGAGAACATTAGGTTTGTGAACAAACATCAACATGGGTTCTGGACAGGGAAATCGTGCCTAACAAACCTTCTGGAATTCTATGATAAAATAACGAGGATAAGACAGGACAGAGATGGTTGGGCAGACTGCATATTTCTGGACTGCCAAAAAGCCTTTGATACAGTACCGCACATGAGACTGCTGTTCAAGCTCGAGAGGCAGGCGGGGGTGGGGGGAAAGGTCCTAGAATGGATAAGGAACTACCTAACAGGAAGGAGCCAAAGAGTTACGGTAAGGGGCGAGAAGTCGGACTGGCGAACAGTAACAAGTGGAGTACCACAAGGATCGGTGCTGGGACCAATTCTATTTCTTGTATATGTTAACGACATGTTTACAGGCGTAGAGTCCTACATGTCGATGTTTGCGGATGATGCAAAGTTGATGAGAAGAGTTGTGACAGATGAGGATTGCAGGATCCTCCAAGAGGACCTGAACAGATTGCAGAGATGGTCAGAGAAATGGCTACTAGAATTCAACACGAGCAAATGTAAAGTTATGGAAATGGGACTAGGAGATAGGAGACCAAAGGGACAGTACACAATGAAGGGGAACAGCCTACCTGTAACGACGCGTGAAAGAGACCTGGGGGTGGACGTAACACCTAATCTATCTCCTGAGGCACATATTAATAGGATAACGACAGCAGCGTACTCTACACTGGCAAAAGTTAGAACATCATTCAGAAACCTAAGTAAGGAGGCATTTAGGGCGCTTTACACTGCCTACGTAAGGCCAGTCTTAGAGTATGCCGCCTCATCATGGAGTCCCCATCTGAAGAAGCATATAATGAAACTGGAAAAGGTTCAGAGGTTTGCAACGAGACTCGTCCCAGAGCTACGAGGGATGGGGTATGAAGAGCGCCTGAGGGAACTGTGCCTTACGACACTAGAAAGAAGAAGGGAGAGGGGGGACATGATAGGAACGTATAAGATACTCAGAGGAATTGACAGAGTGG
The DNA here is from genome assembly GCF_040958095.1 of Procambarus clarkii. NCBI lineage: Eukaryota > Metazoa > Arthropoda > Malacostraca > Decapoda > Cambaridae > Procambarus > Procambarus clarkii. The sequence goes on along the minus strand of NC_091226.1, from coordinate 17,771,343 downwards.
ACATAGACGAAATGTTCACACGGAATAGTAACAGAACGAGAGGACATGGATGGAAGCTTGAAACTCAGATGAGTCACAGAGATGTAAGGAAGTTTTCTTTTAGCGTGAGAGTAGTGGGGAAATGGAATGCACTTCAGGAACAGGTTGTGGAAGCAAATACTATTCATAATTTTAAAACCAGGTATGATAGGGAAATGGGACAGGAGTCATTGCTGTAAACAACCGATGCTCGAAAGGCGGGATCCAAGAGTCAATGCTCGATCCTGCAAGCACATATAGGTGAGTACATATAGGTGAGTACACACACACACACTCTCTCTCTCACACACACACACTCTCTCTCTCTCCCCTCCTTGCTCTTTCCTTGTGTCGTTCTATCTTCCTCCTTATTTCACCTTGTGTGTGTGTGTGTGATGGAATATTTCTCTATTTGTGTCTTCAGAATCGGGAAAATCGAGCTCTTGGACCCCACCTTTCTAACCAATCTATTTTTCTTCTATTATTCCTACTTCTTACGCTGCATTTCTCTCTAACACACATATCCCCAGGAAGCAGCCTATAGCAGCTGTCTAACTCTCACATACCTATTTACTGATAGATGAACAGGTACATCAGGGTGAAAGAAACTCTATCAATTTATTTCCGCCTCGGCCTGGTAGCGAACCCAGGCCTTTAGAACTACGACGCCCGAGTGCTGTCCACTTAGTCGCGAGGCCCCCTTGTGTGTGTGTGTGTGTTTTGTAAGTTATATAGAACAAACAAGTAGCACTGGTTGCGGAAAACCTTAAACCACATACATACCGTAGTGAACAAGTAATATGATAACTACTCACAAATACAGCTGTTTAACACTATAAACTACTTTTTAATGTCAGAACAAATATTTGCTGCAATGTGCCCTAACAGAAGAGAATCTGCTGCCCCTCAGTGGTTAGACAACGAAATCAACAAAATATACAATCAACTCAATAAAGTAGGATATTCTAATTAGCTGCTGGGCGAGGCTTCAAAAGTTGCCAAAGCAAATTTCTACCAGACTGACACCACAAGGCAGCAGGAGACCGCTTCTGAGAACAGCTTGGTCACCCCTTACGGTTCTATCATAGAGCTCACCGCTTAGGACTCGCGCCAAATGAGAAAAATAAAATTAATTTTCAGTTACCCAAATAAAGTAGATAAGGAATAAGCAAACGTCTATCAGAAAAAAAGATAAAGCTGAGGGCACTGGAATCTATAAGATTCTCTGTAATGATTATAGTGATGACTATTATGGCCAAACAGGCAAGGATCTAAACACCCGCATCACCCAGCACAAGAGGTCTGTTAGATATGGTCAAGAAAACTCAGCTTTATATAAACATATAAGTGAGACCCATCACAAAATTATACGGGATAATTCCTCTATAATTTATCCCCAACACAGTGGCTTCACAAGAAATATAATGGAATCTACTTTTTTAAATAATAATTTCAGTGTTAATATCTCGTCAGGGCAGCTGTTACCAGATTTGGTGGGTGATTAAGTAACAAGGAGGTTTTTACCTGATGCTTAACCCGTTCCCAGGACACAAGACTTGATGCTATAAAAGCAGCTATAGCTGTTATACTCGCTCACTGCTGAAGAGGGTCCTAGTTTGGAATAGCAATATTCAACCTACGTTTCCTTTGTGTTTTCAAAATAGTTGGTTAATAGTTCCATTAATTAGAGCACGATTGCACTTCATTCTCATCTTTAAATGTAAAAATGTTTTATTTGTGAAGGACTTTAAAGCGAGCGACACAAATTATTAACCATTAAACAATGAATTAATAACAATTATTTTAAATTAGAGTATAATTACCTGATATTAACAGGTGAGACGTTGTGAGTGGTCAGCAGCAGGAACAGAACAAAGGTGAGAGTGAAGATCATACACTCTCAATATATATATATATATATATATATATATATATATATATATATATATATATATATATATATATATATATATATATATATATATATATATATATATATATGTCGTACCTAGTAGCCAGAACGCACTTATCAGCCTACTATGCAAGGCCCGATTTGCCTAATAAGCCTAGTTTTCATGAATTAATGTTTTTTCGACTACCTAACCTACCTAACCTAACCTAACCTAACTTTTTCGGCTACCTAACCTAACCTAACCTATAAGGATAGGTTAGGTTAGGTTAGGTAGGGTTGGTTAGGTTCGGTCATATACCTACGTTAATTTTAACTCCAATAAAATAAAATTGACCTCATACATAATGAAATGGGTAGCTTTATCATTTCATAAGAAAAAATTAGAGAAAATATATTAATTCAGGAAAACTTGGCTTATTAAGGAAATCGGGCCTTGCATATTAGGCAGAGAAGTGCGTTCTGGCTACTAGGTACGACATATATATATATTATGAGCTGATCAAGCAGGTGGGTCGGCCAACCACAGGGAAACAGCAAAATCACTCAAGTACAGGCGACTGGAAGGTCAATACCTCTTTGTTCCCATAGCGTCTGAGACGCATGGCCCCTGGGGCAAGAGTGCCTTGGGATTTCTCAAGGAATTGGGGTCCAAGCTCATTGACGTCACCAGAGACCCAAGGGCTTCCAGTTTTTTATTTCAGCGTCTCAGTGTGGCGATCCAGAGGGGAAATGCTTGCTGCGTCCTCGGTTCCTGTCCAGAAGCGGAGGAGCTTCAAGAGATCCATAACCTTTAGGCATTTGTCTTGTATGTTTTGTAACCTTTAAATACACAATAAAGGAAAAAAAAAAAAAAAGGGAAGGGGGTGGTAGGAGAAAAGCACACAGAAACTGTATTGGAGGGGGACCTACATTCCCTCCAATGCGTTATGTGTGGTTTCCTCCGAGGCTATAGGTCCCCCTTCTTCCAGCCAGAGGTGGTACTACCTTCCCTATATATATATATATATATATATATATATATATATATATATATATATATATATATATATATATATATATATATATATATATATATATATATATATTTTATATAGGAGGGGTACCACCTCTGGTGCAAGTGTAGGGACCCATAGCCTCGGAGAAGAAAATAAAGAGTACTCAGAGAAGACCTTGTGGATCCTCACTGAACACTTTGATATTTTCTTCTCCTACTACCCCTATTCTTTTGGTGTGTGTGTGTATATTTATCTAAGTTTATTTGCAAATGTCATTACACAAAAAAGTTACAATATTGATTACATGCAGGGTACAAGGCTGCTTGTCACAAGTTGAACAGCTCCTCCAGCTCCTCAGATGGCGGGCAGGAACCATGGATGCAGTGAGCATTTCCTTTCTGGATTGCCACACTAAGGCGCTGAAAAAGAAAACTGGCAGCTCTAGGATCTCTAGTTGTTTCGATTAGCTTAGACCCCAACTCCTTCAAAAGCTAGCAGCACTTTTACCCCAGGCACCAAGTGTCTCTGAGGCAATGGGGACAAAATTGTAGTGGTGTTCAAGGTCTCTGTATTTACGTGACTTGGACGCTTCCCTTACGTGACTTGGGCAGCTCCTTCTGCTTGTGTAGCACTGAAGTCAACATAGGTATTGGCTAAAGTTGAAACGCAAGTGTAGTCCCACACCAGCTGTGTACCATTCTTCCAGGGGTTCACCGTGATTCTGTTTGGGCGACCGACAGGCTCATCAGAGTTGCGAGACATTAGGTAATGGGGCTCTCTCTCTGCTGGACAACCGGCTGTGGTAAGGCTTCTCTTAATAATGTCATTGACCTCGCCGTGTCTTGCATGCCATCATCCTGTCCTTTGGCAAAGAAGGCCATGCTGTCCGTACCTGTCGGCCTCTGCCTCGCCGCAAATACACCTGTATTCAGTACACCTGTATTCAGTGTGGATTCGAGCAGCGAGGCGGAGAGCCACGGCAATTCGGAGGGCCTGCGGTGTGAGACGGGTGGCGGTTGCTGACATTGGGGTTGCTAATAGGAAATCACCTGCATGGGGAGCTGCTATATCGCTAAGTCGGGCAGTGTCATGTGGTGTTGTCGCAGCTTCTTGGTCGGTAATGGGGCGATCCCAGCTGGATTGCTTATGGGCTTCAGAAGGCGGTGGTTGGGGTGCTGGTCCTACGAGAGAGACCCATTTGGTTGTGCAGTCTGTGAAGCTGGGATCATGTACCCCTGCCTGTTGAACTAGGTGCTCAGGTAGGATTTCCTTCACCAAGTTGTCAGACCCCACTGAAGAGGACAGGAACGCTGGTAAAGCAATTTTTGATGCTGTGCGCACGCAAAGGCCACTGTGTCTGACAGGAAGGGAGGCCTGTTTCCACTGTGAGTCGCTGAGGGAAAGATTGAGGGCTTTTTCTAGTGTTGATTTCAGCAAGCTGTCGTACTCTTCTAATTAAATATTGTTGAAAGATGGCGAACATCTTAGAAAGTAGGTCAGCCTGGGGAGGGACACGCATCTGGTGATGAGGTAAAGTGCATCATGAGCATCGATGTCTTCAATCCTCTCGTTCATCCTCTTCAGGTCAGTGATCTTCTTACCAAGGACCCCGTCGATGGCATTCCTTCCAAGAGGAGCACCTAGGAGTGTGCTGTCCTCAGGGTTGGTTGTATGAATGTCAGGCAACACAACCTTTATTTGCTCTATTATGTGCTGGTTGGTGGAGGTTATTTCGCACTTGGAAGGGTTCAGGGTGAGGCCTAGGCTTCCTCCTTGCTCCTGACTTATTCTTATGTCCAGGAGTGAGGCTGGGGAGCCAGCTAGAGTACCATCGTCCAAAAACCAAATGTTGAGCTCACTGGACAGGTTATCGGTGACTTCCTTGATGACTAGGCAGAAAAGAAAAGGAGCAAGGGAAGTCACCCTGTTGGACACCTTCTTGTGATTCAATTTCATGTTCCCCAAAAAGCAGAGTTAGATTCTTGCTGAAGCATGAGTTTACATACGGGTAGAGGGAAGGAAAAAGGCGATGAACCGCACTGAGTACTGCATCCCTTCTAACCAGATTGAAAGCATTTTTGAAGTCCAGCTTTATCAGGGCTTTTTCATCCGTAATGTTGACAATGTAGGCTCTAGCTGCATGCGCCGCTGCCTCACACCCTTGGGGAATACCAAACCCAAGCTGTTTTGGCTTCAGCATGTCGGCTGCTGCCTGACTAACTGCTCTAGCAGCAGCCTTAGCGACGAGACGCCGGAGTGAATTGCCCACAGCTATCGGTCTGATTCCTCCATCTTTTTTCCTCAGGGAGGTAAAAAGTATTCTTCCTATATTTCCTCATATATATTATATATTGATTGATATATGATTGGCCGAAGTGGGTTTCCAGGCTTGTGTGTCTTGACATTTCCATATGTATACCCAGGTTTGTATTCCCCAATAATCTTTGGCAGTTGGAGTCCGAATAAAAAAGACGAATATCTGGCCAAAATGAACCTCATACTCTCTGACCAAACTAAATGTCAAAGGCTAACGAAGGACACTACAGCCGAATTGAAAGCAAATGTTAACAGATTGATCGAACCTGTGAACGCCAAGAACGACTCCACCTGCCAAAGATTATTGGGGAATACAAACCTGGGTATGTGTATGGAAATGTCAAGACACACAAGCCTGGAAACCCACTTCGGCCAATCATCAGCCAGATACCAACACTCACGTACAGACTGGCAAAGCGACTCAACGGCTTGCTGACCCCTTATGTCCCTTGCGCCTTCAGCCTGAAGTCTCCAAAAGAATTTGTTGACTTACTGTGGGGAACACAGGCCACAGGGATAAGAGCCTCGTTGGACGTAGAATCACTGTTTACCAACGTACCTGTGGATGAAACAATCGGGATGATAGCGGACAGAGTGTATCGTAATCCGGCCTGTACTCCTCTTGACATACCAGAAAACATTCTAAGGAAACTACTCCAAGCTTGTACTAAAGAGGCACCCTTCTTGAGTCCGGATGGGCACATGTATAAGCAAGTAGATGGGGTCGCCATGGGTTCTCACCTAGGTGTCCTGTTTGTGAACTTCTACATGGGTACCATCGAACAGAAGGTCTTAGTCGACATGAACTTGAAACCGGCCATATACTGCAGGTATGTTGACGACATTTTTACACAGGTACCTGATGTCAGACATCTGCAGGAGCTGAAAAAGGCATTTGAGCGGAATTCTGTGTTGCGTTTCACTTACGAGATGGAGAAGGATGGGAAGCTGCCCTTTCTAGATGTAACAGTAATGGAAAGGAGTAGAGGTTTCCACACTGCAGTCTACACTAAAGAAACAAACAGGAATGTGCCTCAATGCCAACAGTGACTGCTCAGACAGGTACAAGAGGTTAATGCTTATGTCGACTGTGCTCTCAGCCACAGCTCAGGATGGAAGCAAGTCGATGAAGAACTCTGTAGGGTAAGGCAGGTCCTAGTTAACAACAGCTTCTCCAGTGGTTTCATTGAAGACATCATAAGAAGGAAGGTGAAACGCCATGCAACCTCTGAAGAGACAACTAACACAACACCTTTACCCCATTTTAGACTATTTTACAGGAACTTCTTTTCCACAGCTCATAAAATGGAGGAAAGGGTCCTGAAAGATATTGTTGATAGGAACGTTATCCCTACAGACAAAAATCAGAAGATACAATTGACGATTTACTATAAAACCAAAAAAACGGCCAACCTACTCATGAGAAACTCTCCAGACACAAAGCAGAACGCTTTAAAAGAGACCAACGTCGTTTATGCCTTCAAATGCCCACTTGGGGACTGTGAGCCTCAAAGAACTCAGTATATAGGCAAGACAACAACATCTCTTTCCAGGCGATTAACGATGCATAAGCAACAGGGCTCCATTAAGGAACATATAATCTCTTCCCACAACCAGACCATCACCAGAGAAATCTTAATAAACAACACAGAAATCATCGATAGATACAGCGATAGCAGGCGGCTTGACATCTGCGAGGCACTACACATCAAGAAGTCAACACCAGCAATCAACAGCCAATTAATGTACAACTATATTCTACCCACTTCAAGACTCCGCAGCAATATAGAAGCATCAAGAAATATGGGCCAATAGGCCCTTTGCAGTTACTTCCATTCTTCCCTTTAATTTACCCAATTTACACCCGTTGTTTCGTGTTCTGTTTTGTGTTGAAAGTTTGCTCTATCTTGTGTTGAAAGTTTTGTTCACCTCATCCAAAACTGTTGTAACATATCACCTCACCCAAATTCGAGTATATATGATGAAAGCTGTTTAAATGATTGCATAGAGTTTTTACGAAACACGTTCAAGTGTCGCGTCAGACTAGAAATAAAAATGAATTTTGGAGAATTGATTTTTCAATTACCATCGACAGTGAAAAGAAACATAAGAAATATTGAGAAAATTCGTGTTAGAATTATTATTATTACTTTTTCTCTCATATTTAATAATATATGTTTACAAGAAAGACTGCTACCAATATATATATATATATATATATATATATATATATATATATATATATATATATATATATATATATATATATATATATATATATATATATCTTCCAGTTTTTTGTTTCAGCGTCTCAGTGTGGCGATCCAGAGGGGAAATGCTTGCTGCGTTCTCGGTTCCTGTCCAGAAGCGGAGGAGCTTCAAGAGATCCATAACCTTTAGGCATTTGTCTTGTATGTTTTGTAACCTTTAAATACACAATAAAGGAAAAAAAAAAGGGAAGGGGGTGGTAGGAGAAAAGCACACAGAAACTGTATTGGAGGGGGACCTACATTCCCTCCAATGCGTTATGTGTGGTTTCCTCCGAGGCTATGGGTCCCCCTTCTTCCAGCCAGAGGTGGTACTCCCTTCTCTCTCTCTCTCTCTCTCTCTCTCTCTCTCTCTCTCTCTCTCTCTCTCTCTCTCTCTCTCTCTCTCTCTCTCTCTCTATATATATATATATATATATATATATATATATATATATAGAGAGAGAGAGAGAGAGAGAGAGAGAGAGAGAGAGAGAGAGAGAGAGAGAGAGAGAGAGAGAGAGAGAGAGAGAGAGAGAGAGAGAGAGAGAGAGAGAGAGAAAAGACCCTGAGTAAAGAAATACTCTGAGATGTCTAAACTTTTTAACTTGATACAATCTGCATACGTTTGGTAAAATATTTAATATATGTCCTTACACATACAGTCTGAGATTTGTAAATAATGCAAATGTAAGTCATAGTAAATAATTTACCAATATATTCCATATGATCTGTGTGAAGATTAATGGGAATTAAATGTCTGTACATTATATTGCATGTAAAATTAATTGCCTTTCACTGAACAGTTTAATCACAGTAATTATGTTACAAAGGCGTTCACTCTCACCTTTGTTCTGTTCCTGCTACTGCCCACTTGCAACGTCTCACCTGTTAATATCAGGTAATTATACTTTAATTTAAAATAATTGTTATTAATTCATTGTTTAATTGTTAATCATTTGTGTCGCTCGCTTTAAAGTCCTTTACAAATAATTTTTACATATATATCTTAAAATGAGATGACGTGCAATCGTGCTCTAGTTAATGGAACTATTAACCAACTATTTTGAAAACACAAAGGAAACGTAGGTTGAATATTGCTGTTCCAAACTAGGACCCTCTTCAGCAGTGAGCGAGTATAACAGCTATAGCTGCTTTTAGGACATCAAGTTTTGTGTCCTGGGAACGGGTTAAGCATCAGATAAAAACCTCCTTGTTACATAATCACCCACTAAATCCGGTAACAGCTGCCCTGACGAGATATTAGCACTGAAATTATTATTTATAAAAGTAGATTTCATTATATTTCTTGTGAAGCCACTGTGTTGGGGATAAATTATAGAGGAATTATCCCGTATAATTTTGTGATGGGTCTCACTTATATGTTTATATAAAGCTGAGTTTTCTTGACCATATCTAACAGACCTCTTGTGTTGGGTGATGCGGGTGTTTAGATCCTTGCCTGTTTGGCCATAATAGTCATCACTATAATCATTACAGAGAAGTCTTATAGATTCCAGTGCCCTCAGCTTTATCTTTTTTTCTGATAGACGTTTGCTAGTTTCTTATCTACTTTATTTGGGTAACTGAAAATCCTATTTTATTTTACCCATTTGGCGCGAGTCCTAAGCGGTGAGCTCTATGATAGAACTGTAAGGGGTGACCAAGCTGTTCTCAGAAGCGGTCTCCTGCTGCCTTGTGGTGTCAGTCTGGTAGAAATTTGCTTTGGCAACTTTTGAAGCCTCGCCCAGCAGCTAATTAGAATATCCTACTTTATTGAGTTGATTGTATATTTTGTTGACTTCGTTGTCTAACCACTGAGGGCAGCAGATTCTCTTCTGTTAGGGCACATTGCAGCAAATATTATTGCAGCACAATACAGCACTTCCTGCCCTCCCTGTAGCTGTATTGAGTGATCCGTCAGTGTATATGGTCTGTGCTATGTTGTTTTCAGCTTGTATATTGTGAATGTGTTCTATGGTGCTTAATTTAGCAGCAAGCTGAGCATGAGGGTTGTTTGTGATTAGTTTCTTGGTGGGGTATGCAGGGGTCAGGATGTCAAAAGGTACTATCTGCCAGGGTGGAAGGAAGTGCTGTACTCTTTCATCGGAATATACATCGTGCAGTCCCATCATTTTAATATGAGTAGCTGTTATTTGAATCCATTTAGACTCGCTGGTTCCATTTCGTATGTGTTCTAACAGTGCAACTGACACAATGTTGTTTTTGTTATCACGCAGAAGCTTTAGTTCCATCATAAGATTAATTTCAAATATTCTATCTTGAATGCTAAGTATATTTAACTCTTTCCCGCATGTTGAGAACTTTGGTAGTTATAGGACAGCCAAGTATAATTCTGAGTGTTTCATTTTGCCTTTTTTCCAGTCTATCAATACTTTTGCCATTTTGCAGGACTAAAGCTGGTGCATGATAGTCTATTAGAGACATTATATATGTTAAATACATCATTTTTGCTATTCTAATATTAAAATTAACACCGTATTTAAGGCTGTACCCCACTATAGTTCTAAGAGCCTTGAGTCTGTCTCTACACTGTTGATTTAACTTATTGACTGCAGTTGAGGTACAGTCCGTGGTGTAGTGGTAAGACACTCGCCTGGCGTTCCGCGAGCGCTATGTCATGGGTTCGTATCCTGGCCGGGGAGGATTTACTGGGCGCAATTCCTTAACTGTAGCCTCTGTTTAACGCAACAGTAAAATGTGTACTTGGATGAAAAAACGATTCTTCGCGGCAGGGGGATCGTACTCCAGGGATCTGCCCGAAACGCTACGCGTACTAGTGGCTGTACAAGAATGTAACAACTCTTGTATATATCTCTCAAAAAAAAAAAAAAAATCTATTGGTATGTTATCTATCTTAAGTTTTTGTGGTCCACTTTTGCGGTTGCCAATTTGTCTGTTAAATACCTTAGTTTTAGCAGCGTTGATTACAAGACCAAGGCTCTCACAAGCTGTATGTATACTATTTAAGGTTGTTTGCATTTCGCGGTGGGTTTTAGTATGCACAAGGATGTCATCTGCATAGCTGATAGTGATGTTTGCCGAACTAGATGGGATTGATTTTAGTAAGGCATTAATTAGAACATTAAACAAGGTAGGACTGAGTACTCCTCCTTGTGGAGTGCCTAGTTGCATTAATTTAGGTTTCACTCATGTAGCCTTGGAACAGTGCAGAGGACTTCCGGTTGGTAAGATAGCCTCGTATCCATTGTAATAAATGTCCCCCTATATCCATTCTCGCTAATTCATACATAATCACTTCCCTATTAGCAATATCAAAGGCATTTTTTAAATCAAGAAATGTTGTGTACTTGTACCTTTTATCTCCATGAGCAGTAAGAAATGTCGTGATACAGTTGTGTACACTTTTACTATGTGTGAACTCATTGATATCAGGTGACATGTGCTCTTTAACTCTATACAATAATCTATTAAGCACCATTCTCTCAAAGGTTTTGCACATGCAACTGGTCAGTGAGATGGGACGGAAAGCATTAGGTTGGTCAGGCTTTGGTACAGGTACCGTAAGACTGGTGGTCCATGATACTGGCAGCTGCCCAGTGACAACTCGCATTAAACAATTCTAATAATGGGTTACTGGATACACGATGAAGAGTCTTAGAATATCATAGGTGATACCGTCCTCACCAGGAGCAGTGCTACTGCCCCTGGAGAGGGTTTGCATCCTAATCATAATCTATATATGGAACATCACATTCATCATGTTGCTTGCTCAACATGAAATCTATGAGAGCATTTCTGTCTGTGGACCTCGCCTGCAATTTCTCCCTAGTGCTAGCTGGTAACATTCCAAAGCAGGAAATCTGAGCCCATTTTTTAATTAACTGATTGGCTTTCTGTAGCGGGTTTGGGTGTGAAACTTGTCTATTATTTTTACCAATAATTTTGTTCTTTCCCCTGAAATTTTGTTCTTTCTCCTGGGCAAAGCCTGGAAAGGCTATGCCCAGGGGAGTATGCAGGTTAAGTCCACTAACAAAACTCTCCCATCTATTTTATCTCAGTTCAGTCATTCTCTTCCTTGCCGCTGCAAGCGCGGCCTGAAAATGGTATACTACGTTCCTGTGCTTTGCTTAGAATATTTTTAAACAAGTTATATTTTGAATTCAAATCGAAATCCCTGTTTACATCACCTATCACTAGTTTCACGTCTCGCTCCAAGAGTGAACCCACCCATGCCCAGAACGTTCCAATCTTTTTTACCCAAAACATTCTTAGATCATTAAAATCAGTTTTTCGAATATCTGGCACTTTAACAGAATTTTCTCCAACAAATCTATTCCATTCTATGCCAAATCTGATTTCTTTGTGATCACTGTTCCCTAGCTCACTCCCTCTTTCAATGTCATTAATTTCTCTTTCCCTGTTAGTTAACACTAGGTCTAAAATAATATTTTCACGTGTTGGGTCCTTAATGTGTTACCTAAGGAAGCAATCTTCAATTAATTCTAGAAAATCTTCTGCTTCCTTATTCCCTGTTCTGTTAATCCAATTTATTCCACTAAAATTAAAGTCAACCATGACATAAATACTGTTTGACGAAAATGCTTAAAATATTTCATCCCATAGATGCTTTGCTTCCATTCTGTCTAAGTTTGGTGGCCTGTATATAACTCCTATTATAAGATTTTTACATTTTTTTATTTAATTCTAGCCAAATAGTTTCTGTGTGTGGCCAGTTTTGATTCCCTCTGTGTGATTTCATTTCAAATTTTCCCTAACATATATGGCTACTGCCCCTCCTCGTCTAATATATCTGTGAAATAGTTTAAATCCATTTATTTGATATTCAGTTAATAGTTCCTTATTTTCTACATTCATCTATATTTCGGCAAGTGCAATAAAATCTATTGTTTCTGTGCAGACAAGATCATTTATATCGTTTATTTCGTTTCTTAGACTCCTACTGCTCGTGTAATATATCTTAAGTGTATTAATATTTTGAGGCCCTTCTCCTTCCCTGTTCATTTTGCCAATTTGTTTCCTCCACAAACACATACTTTTATTACCTCCTTTCTCCATATCAGTTTCCATACCATTATCTACTAACAGTTTAACCCAAACAAACCCCTCCAACCACAGGTTCCAACGAGTTACCTCACCGTCCCTCCAAGGAGGGACAAATCACTTGCATCCTCGGTCCTGAGGACGATAAATGAATACCCAAAGGGGGGATAACTTAGTTCGCCTGCCTCTTCGAGCAAAACACACCCATCGCAGAAATGTTAACAACAACACATCGGAAACGTACAAAATCAGAGTACAAATCACAAAAAAAATTGAGGAGGAAAATACCGCAATCGCTATTCGAGTCCTCACCAGTGACGAGAAAATTGCTCCTTGAAACTCAGCCAGAGCACGAGCAATGCAAAGCAAGCACCCAGAGCCCCTCAAGGCGACAACATCATTCTGCCACCAGCCGAAACCATTTCAGACCCATTAACTGTAGGCGAATCTGACGTCTACAAAGCAGCCCTTTCTTTTCCACCTGGGTCAGCAGGCGGCTTTACAGGATTAAAACCGCAACACATCAAGCAAGTGGTAAATCCTGCAGATGGTGATGCTGCACAAGATCTTCTTATGGAACTCGCATGGTTCGTCAATGCATGCCTGAACACTTCTTGAGTTCAGAACTGCCCTGAGTCAACTGCTTCTAGTTGGCCAAGATACCCTCCACATCACGTCTGCGGACAAATATTTCATTAGAAAGACATAAATTACACAGGAATCAAATACGATGACTTCAACCAGGAACAGAAAATGTGGTCGGGTGCACTCAATAGATGGCGTTAACATCGTCACCGCCCTCAACAGAGGGCGTTGTCATCGACCCAACCAACTAAACGAAAATGTAGTCGGGTGCACTCAATAGATGGCGTTGACATCGTCACACCTACCTCAACAGATAGCGTTATCATCATCCCACCGCCTAAACGAATTGTGGTCGAGTGCACTCAACAGGAGGCGTTGACATTGCCACATCCTCCTCAACAGATGGCGTTGATATCGTCAACAGAGTAGCTGGATAATGACCACAACCCCACCACCAGAGGAGGTGGCCAATGAAGACAACATCTTTAACAGAGGAGCGGGATAAGAACCCCCTTTCCACCATGGGAAGATAATCAACACAGCCACGCCATAGGTCACGGGCCGTGAGAATATTTTAGTATATAATGAACTTCGGAAACAACAAATTAAAGAATAATTCCAAAAAATTATCTGGGTTGAATCCGACTTGTTTTGCTTCTAAAAAATAATATATGTGATCAATGAGAATAAATACTGTAAACTAAATTATATAATTAAACATAGCAGATGCAATTATGTGTAATTACTTACGATTATCTGTAAATATGTGTAAATGTTTTCAAATAATAGCCAAGAATTATTGCTATTATTATTATTATAAACAAAAGCTGAGATATAAACAGCAAGAGAGGGAACAATACCCCCGGGCGAGTTATTAACAAGAAGTGTGGTTAAGGTGGTGTCATGTTCACAGAAAATGGTACCATCCGTTTTCTATGTGCGGCGGCTGAGACGCCAGGAGGAGGTAAACAATAGAGCGTACAGGACGCCCGCCAAGCTTGGTAGCTACTAGTCATGTAATCATATTAAGTATTAAAGTCAGTAACCAAGTCATGACTTTACATCAACCCTACAACCAAGACTTCCTCAGTAACACAAACACCACAGGTGGGAGCTGCGTGGTGCCTGGCAACAACATGGGGGCCATGTAGTGACTACTGGCTCCTCACGCCTTCCATGTTCAGTGTTCTCGAGGTCGGGCAGGTGTGGGTTTTGGGCAGTGTGAGGGAGAGAGTAGGCCGGGGGCAGTGTGAGGGGGGGGGGTAGTGTGAGGGAGAGAGTAGGCCGGGGGCAGTGTGAGGGGGGGGGCAGTGTGAGGGAGAGAGTAGGCCGGGGGCAGTGTGAGGGGGAATATAGGGGTGCAGAGTTAGGGGTGTGTAGGGAAGCAGTGTAAAGGGGGGGGGGGCAGTGTGGAGGGTAGGATGAAGGGGATTGGAGGGGCTGTGTGAGGGGAGTGGGGGGGGGGGCAGTGAGAGAGGGGGGTGTGGGGAAGTGTGGGGGGGCAGTGTACAGCTCAGTGCTGCATTTGTTCAAGGGTACAGCTCAGTACTGTACTTGTTCAAAGGTAGATTTCAGTGCTGCACTTGTTCAAGGGTAGAGTTCAGTGCTGCACTTGTTCAAGGGTACAACTCAGTGCTGCACTTGTTCAAGGGTACAACCTAGTGCTGCACTTGTTCAAGGGTACAGCCCAGTGCTGCACTTGTTCAAGGGTACAGCCCAGTGCTGCACTTGTTCAAGGGTACAGCCCAGTGCTGCACTTGTTCATGGGTACAGCCCAGTGCTGCACTTGTTCAAGGGTACAGCCCAGTGCTGCACTTGTTCATGGGTACAGCCCAGTGCTGCAATTGTTCATGTGTACAGTTCAGTGCTGCACTTGTTCAAGGGTACAGTTCAGGGCTGCACTTGTTCAAGGGTACAGTTCAGTGCTGCACTTGTTCAAGGGTACAGTTCAGTGCTGCCCTTGTTCAAGGGTACAGTTCAGGGCTGCACTTGTTCAAGGGTACAGTTCAGTGCTGCACTTGTTCAAGGGTACAGTTCAGTGCTGCACTTGTTCAAGGGTACAGCCCAGTGCTGCACTTGTTCAAGGGTACAGTTCAGGGCTGCCCTTGTTCAAGGGTACAGTTCAGGGCTGCACTTGTTCAAGGGTACAGTTCAGTGCTGCACTTGTTCAAGGGTACAGTTCAGTGCTGCACTTGTTCAAGGGTACAGTTCAGGGCTGCACTTGTTCAAGGGTACAGCCCAGTGCTGCACTTGTTCAAGGGTACAGTTCAGTGCTGCACTTGTTCAAGGGTACAGTTCAGTGCTGCACTTGTTCAAGGGTACAGTTCAGTGCTGCACTTGTTCAAGGGTACAGTTCAGTGCTGCACTTGTTCAAGGGTACAGTTCAGTGCTGCACTTGTTCAAGGGTACAGTTCAGTGCTGCACTTGTTCAAGGGTACAGTTCAGGGCTGCACTTGTTCAAGGGTACAGCCCAGTGCTGCACTTGTTCAAGGGTACAGCCCAGTGCTGCACTTGTTCAAGGGTACAGCCCAGTGCTGCACTTGTTCAAGGGTACAGTTCAGTGCTGCACTTGTTCAAGGGTACAGTTCAGTGCTGCACTTGTTCAAGGGTACAGCCCAGTGCTGCACTTGTTCAAGGGTAGAGCTCATTGCTGTAGTAACTCATAAATATTGCTCAACCGTATGTTCGACTGAGAGTGGTTTAAAATTTTAACTAATTTATATACATTATTTCTATTTTGAGTTTATATGCTTAATATATATTTAAATATCCCCCCTTCGTATGCCCGTTCATCCACTTGATCACATCAGTCATGCACAGGCTCAGAGGTACAGCTCAGGGAGTTGTACTAGAGCTAGGAGGTACAGGGGTACAGCTCAGGGAGTGTACTAGAGCTAGGAGGTACAGGGGTACAGCTCAGTGAGTTGTACCAGAGCTAGGCGGTACAGGGGGTACAGCTCAGGGAGTGTACCAGAGTTAGGAGGTACAGAGGTACAGCTCAGTGAGTTGTACCAGAGCTAGGAGGTACAGGGGTACAGCTCAGTGAGTTGTACCAGAGCTAGGAGGTACAGGGGTACAGCTCAGTGAGTGTACCAGAGCTAGGAGGTACAGGGGTACAGCTCAGTGAGTGTACCAGAGCTAGGAGGTACAGGGGTACAGCTCAGTGAGTGTACCAGAGCTAGGAGGTACAGGGGTACAGCTCAGTGAGTTGTACCAGAGCTAGGAGGTACAGGGGTACAGCTCAGTGAGTGTAGTAGAGCTAGGAGGTACAGGGGTACAGCTCAGTGAGTTGTACCAGAGCTAGGAGGTACAGGGGTACAGCTCAGTGAGTCTACTAGAGCTAGGAGGTACAGGGGTACAGCTCAGTGAGTTGTACCAGAGCTAGGAGGTACAGGGGTACAGCTCAGTGAGTTGTACCAGAGCTAGGAGGTACAGGGGTACAGCTCAGTGAGTTGTACCAGAGCTAGGAGGTACAGGGGTACAGCTCAGGGAGTTGTACCAGAGCTAGGAGGTACAGGGGTACAGCTCAGGGAGTTGTACCAGAGCTAGGAGGTACAGAGGTACAGCTCAGTGAGTTGTACCAGAGCTAGGAGGTACAGGGGTACAGCTCAGTGAGTTGTACCAGAGCTAGGAGGTACAGGGGTACAGCTCAGTGAGTTGTACCAGAGCTAGGAGGTACAGGGGTACAGCTCAGTGAGTTGTACCAGAGCTAGGAGGTACAGGGGTACAGCTCAGGGAGTTGTACCAGAGCTAGGAGGTACAGGGGTACAGCTCAGTGAGTTGTACCAGAGCTAGGAGGTACAGGGGTACAGCTCAGGGAGTTGTACCAGAGCTAGGAGGTACAGGGGTACAGCTCAGTGAGTTATACCAGAGCTAGGAGGTACAGGGGTACAGCTCAGTGAGTTGTACCAGAGCTAGGAGGTACAGGGGTACAGCTCAGTGAGTTGTACCAGAGCTAGGAGGTACAGGGGTACAGCTCAGTGAGTTGTACCAGAGCTAGGAGGTACAGGGGTACAGCTCAGTGAGTTGTACCAGAGCTAGGAGGTACAGGGGTACAGCTCAGTGAGTTGTACCAGAGCTAGGAGGTACAGGGGTACAGCTCAGTGAGTTGTACCAGAGCTAGGAGGTACAGGGGTACAGAAGAGGTCTAGAGAATGTAAATCTCCTCATAAAGAAGCTTCTAATTCCTGGGATTAACTTTGTCATCCATTACCGAAAACATTCAAGTGAATATATTTACATTCTATAGTATAACGACGAAAGTTACTGTGTGGAGGGTCGACTTGTCTTGTACTGTGTGGAGGGTCGACTTGTCTTGTACTGTGTGGAGGGTCGACTTGTCTTGTACTGTGTGGAGGGTCGACTTGTCTTGTACTGTGTGGAGGGTCGACTTGTCTTGTACTGTGTGGAGGGTCGACTTGTCTTGTACTGTGTGGAGGGTCGACTTGTCTTGTACTGTGTGGAGGGTCGACTTGTCTTGTACTGTGTGGAGGGTCGACTTGTCTTGTACTGTGTGGAGGGTCGACTTGTCTTGTACTGTGTGGAGGGTCGACTTGTCTTGTACTGTGTGGAGGGTCGACTTGTCTTGTACTGTGTGGAGGGTCGATGGTACTGTGTGGAGGGTCGACTTGTCTTGTACTGTGTGGAGGGTCGATGGTACTGTGTGGAGGGTCGATGGTACTGTGTGGAGGGTCGATGGTACTGTGTGGAGGGTCGACTTGTCTTGTACTGTGTGGAGGGTCGATGGTACTGTGTGGAGGGTCGACTTGTCTTGTACTATGTGGTGAGTCGACGAGTCTTGTATTGTGTGGTGAGTCGACGAGTCTTGTATTGTGTGGTGAGTCGACGAGTCTTGTATTGTGTGGTGAGTCGACGAGTCTTGTATTGTGTGGTGAGTCGACGAGTCTTGTATTGTGTGGTGAGTCGACGAGTCTTGTATTGTGTGGTGAGTCGACGAGTCTTGTATTGTGTGGTGAGTCGACGAGTCTTGTATTGTGTGGTGAGTCGACGAGTCTTGTATTGTGTGGTGAGTCGACGAGTCTTGTATTGTGTAGAAGGTTGATTATTCGATTTCAAATCGATTGTGGAAAATAAGTGATTTAGATCAGTAATTTGGCCTGTCCAGATTAAACTTTAACATGTAAAACTTTTTAACTAGAATTTTCATAAGTGTTACTTATGTCAACTATATGTCAACTTACATTTGTGTTTCCAGACATCTTAGAATGGTTGGAATTGCGAGTGTGAGGCAGCAAGGACCTTAGGCAAGGAGCTCCTGAAGTAGAGAGAGAACCTGAGGCAACGAGCACTTGAAGCAGAGAGGATCAGAGGCAACGAGAACCTAAGGCAGGATGTTGACCTACAGACGACCAGTGTTGGTTCTCCAGCTGCTGCTGGCCGCCGCCTCTACCACATCTCCCGCCACTTTTATAGGTACGGTCACTGGGGAAATTATGTGTTGCCTGTTGCAACAAATGAACCTGTAGGACTGATTTTAATTTAGTATTACAATCAATGGATATTGAATGATCTACAGCCATTCTAATGATGCACTATTTTCAATATGATTTGATTGGCAGAAGAAAATCATTTTACAATGTGGTTTTTATTGATTTTCTGCTTTCTATAATCATGCTTGTGGGTATTCATTGCACGTTTAAATATCACACGCCGTCTTGCTAATCAGTCTGTGTAAAGTTGAACTTTTCTTTATTAATTTTAAATACATCTGTGTTTTATGTGGGGGAAGCTAAACCTCATAGTTTGAATACAAGCTCCAGCAGATGTCTTCCTCTAATGCTCAATGCTGTCAGGTGACGTGGGCAGCTCGAGCTCTTCGATGATAGTAAGGCACTTGAAAGGGGACTCCGAAGCTCCTGTTCTACCCTATGTCAAGGAATGAATTAAAAGTTAAGTGTGGAAGTGTCAACAAGTGGAAGCCAACCCCATATACTTGCTTGATGGGGCTCTGGGAGTTCTTCTTACTCCCCAAGCCTTGCTCGAGGCCAGGCTTGACCTGTGAGAGCTTGGTCCACCAGGCTGTTACTTGGAAAGGCTTGCTGGGAATGGAGACCGGCAATTTCCAGTTTTCCTTCATCTCAGAAGTTGAGTCTGCCCTGGAAGCTACAGTTTCTATAAAGTAACATGCCTGTGGTGTGGGGTTGTAGTTATACAATACAATACAATACAATACAATTTTATTTAGGTAAGGTACATACATACAATAAATATTTACAAGGATTGTTTGACTTATAGGTAGAGCTAGTACATACAATGCCTAAAGCCACTATTACGCAAAGGTTAACAAAGGTAAACAAAGAGGTTCAGTGCGGCCCGGCTGAACCTGCTGGCTGGAATAGCTGGACTTGGGTCAAGAAGGCACTGAAGAATTGGCACACATATTGGTCCTTAGTGTGTCGTCGACTCCTCGATCAATGCCTGTGTATACTATCTCATCTATTACACACTGAAATCACAATAGCGTGATGCATCAAATGAACAGCGATTAAGGCAGCGTCTGGGATCCTCTCGGACGTAGGTTCGAACCCTCGTCACGGCCCTTGTGGATTTGTTTATTTATTCCCTCTATCCCTGGAATTCGTGTTTGATATCTGAGTACGACAGTGGCTATCTTGAGGTTATCTTGAGATGATTTAGGGGTTTAGCGTCCCCGCGGCCCGGTCCTCGACCAGGCTTCCATATATATAGATATATATATATATATATATATATATATATATATATATATATATATATAGAGAGAGAGAGAGAGAGAGAGAGAGAGAGAGAGAGAGAGAGAGAGAGAGAGAGAATTCAATATGAACGTATATATAAACATTTCAGGCACAGTCCATCAAACAAAGTCCAGCAATATTCATCATTATGGTAAAACTGCATCTGATGGGCCTTAATATTTGTAGGATGGTTAACCAACATAACATGGTTTTATACATTTATTATCAAACAATCAGAAGAAAGCCAGATTCATAAACAAACAAGAAACCTGTTCGAAATCTTCCCCCTCAACATCTAGTCCATTGCT
This sequence comes from Procambarus clarkii, assembly GCF_040958095.1. Classification (NCBI taxonomy): domain Eukaryota; kingdom Metazoa; phylum Arthropoda; class Malacostraca; order Decapoda; family Cambaridae; genus Procambarus; species Procambarus clarkii. The sequence continues at coordinate 17,751,183 of NC_091226.1, read as the reverse complement.
TCTGTTTATAACCTCCAGAAACCTCTGAGACATTGAGGCGACGTGGTTGTTGATTAGCTGCGGGTTATGGCGGCACAACTCCCAGTCGCACGACGGAAGACATCTTCCGTCACGCAGGGAGCAGTCGCACCTCCACAGATCTCCAGTATCAGCTCTTGATACTGGTAATGGCTCAAAAGGGCCACCCACTTACGGGCTATTCATGCCCGTGCCACCTTTTGGGTGGCTTAATCTTCATCAATCAATCAATCAACTGCCAGTCGCACGACGGAAGACATCTTCCGTCACGCAGGGAGCAGTCGCACCTCCATAGATCTCCAGTATCAGCTCTTGATACTGGTAATGGCTCAAAAGGGCCACCCACTTACGGGCTATTCATGCCCGTGCCACCTTTTGGGTGGCTTAATCTTCATCAATCAATCAATCAACTGCCAGTCGGCCAGTGTGTGTTGAAGCAGACATTGGTGGGATCGCTCCTGGACCTGCTCCCATTTGCGAAGTATATTCTTCTATACACTCTCTATGGGGTTCATATCGCAGTCTTTGCTTGGCTACTCGATTAGCTCAATATTTTGATGCTCGGCAAACCATCACCTCACAATAAGGGCATAATGGATAGAGCAGTTTATCCTGATTCCTTCTTCCCCGTCCCATCCCAAATCTTTATCCTGAGCCCTTTTTTTCAGTGCTGTATGGTCTTAATGGCTTGGCGCTTTCTCCTGATAGTTCCTTTCCCTTGATCCGTGAAACGAATTAACAATAGCAATACAAAGTTCAGGGAGAATATTTGATAACATATTTTGAGGTTAAGCTTAACAGAAAAAAAACGAAGCTGGTAAAATAAATGGCCAATAGCAAAGCCTGAGTTACATTATTGGTTGAAAGGTAGGATTACGTTAGCCTTTTTGGTGGTAAATCTTTATTAAATAAGCAATACAATACCTGCATGAATATTACATGTTCAGGGCAGGGAAGAGCACATGTACACAAACAAGGGACCATCACTTCCTCAAAAATCTCAACACATGTGTCAGCACTGAAGTTCCCTGAATACCAGCAAGTTCCCCTACGCCGGGTAAAGGAATCCACCCCCATACACTACACGATGCATAACTACTCCAGGCGATTTCATATATAAACTGTTGTTTATAACATGTGTTGTTGGGACGCCAGTAGTGTAATCTGGCCCGAGTCGCTGCCGTGATTGTCTTATCATCACTGGAGATTACAGAAGCCCAGTAATCGAGATGTCCATTGACAAATCTTCTTGTAAAAGCCAATCTTGCTTCTCTATGGTGCTCCAGAAGTTTATGGCTGAATTCTAGTGATGGATGTCGGCTTTATGAAGTCGGTTTCTCACTGTGCGTCCAGATACCTCTAACTGTAGTTCATCCCTGATGGCAGTTGCATTCAAGAATTCACTGATCTTTTACGGGAGAGGTTTCTCTTAGTCCACCAAGCCGGAGGGAGAGAGCCGAGCGGACAGCACGCTGGACTTGTGATCCTGTGGTCCTGGGTTCGACCCCAGGCGCCGGCGAGAAACATTGGGCAGAGTTTCTTTCACCCTATGCCCCTGTTACCTAGCAGTAAAATAGGTACCTGGGTGTTAGTCAGCTGTCACGGGCTGCTTCCTGGGGGTGGAGGCCTGGTCGAGGACCGGGCCGCGGGGACACTAAAAAGCCTCGAAATCATCTCAAGATAACCTCAAGAAGCCGACGTTTGTCGTTTAAGTTCCTGGATTCTTCCCACCGCTGCACCACAATCTAACAGTTGGCTTTGCAATGCCAAGTTCTCTACCAATAGGGTGATTGACATACATATCTCGCATAGCAACTATTGTCCCCTCGTTGACATAGCATTTCCTCCCTGGAGTTCATCCTTGAGTCTACACTCTGAGTTGACTCGTGGATTGGTCTGGGGAGAGTAACGAGCCCACATTCTTGCGCCGAAACGTCGACACTTTCTGCTATAGTGCGCAGGTTAAACAACCATTGTCGGAAACTGGTTGTTTTGAAATTAGGTTGGTTGATTTTACAACCATTGTAAAAAGCACTGGTTTGTCAAATAACATATATCATCACGTTATCGCGCGCGCAAATAGGCTACATGCTGCAAAATTATGGTTGTTTTATCTATAATTTGTTTCACGTTTGTGCTAATTTCTAAATGCATTTATGATCTTTCTTGGTTGGCGTGTAGAGGGAGGATGCTACAGAGACGCCGTACAGAGTCCGTGGGTGAGTATGTCAGGGGGCCACTACAGCCCTGAAGGTCTCACGCCTGACATATGTAAGAACTTCTGCGGTCGACTTCACTTTTGGTATTGTGCTGCTGACGAAGGACGCTATTGCTACTGCCTTCAGAAGTTGGGAAGTGAGTTCCGTTTATGACAAAAGTCATTATTATTGTACAGATTTTTCGTGTTTCTCATATGTTTTGCTTCCTGCAGTCTCAGAATATTATTTTATTTATACAAAAAGTCCGCAAACATTTATGCATAATTGCTTCTGGAAAAGCATCTCTGAATCTCTAGATATTGCGCAGTATTAACCTTAAGACAGACGGGAGTAGATAGTGATGCCATTGTACCATTGTACACAGCGCTAGTGGCCGCCAGTGGTCTCTGTACGGCAGTGTGTGTTGACGGCTCGGAGTGCGGGGGTTCGACGCCCGGTCTTCTCACTCTCTGGCAAACTTCGGTCCTCACTGGCCACCTCAACCTCACACTCAACGCCAACACTTCTCTCTTTCCTGTTGGAGCGGTGAGTACATTGTGTACTGTGAACGGTGGTTATGCCTCACTAACGTTACAGGGTGTAACCACTGTGGTGTGAACACCGTCAAGCCTTGGTGATGTTACAGGCTATACATGGTGAGCCCTGGTGATGTTACAGGCTATTCATGGTGAGCCTTGGTGATGTTACAGGCTATACATGGTGAGCCTTGGTGATGTTACAGGCTATACATGGTGAGCCCTGGTGATGTTACAGGCTATTCATGGTGAGCCTTGGTGATGTTACAGGCTATACATGGTGAGCCCTGGTGATGTTACAGGCTATTCATGGTGAGCCTTGGTGATGTTACAGGCTATACATGGTGAGCCCTGGTGATGTTACAGGCTATTCATGGTGAGCCTTGGTGATGTTACAGGCTATACATGGTGAGCCTTGGTGATGTTACAGGCTATACATGGTGAGCCCTGGTGATGTTACAGGCTATTCATGGTGAGCCTTGGTGATGTTACAGGCTATACATGGTGAGCCTTGGTGATGTTACAGGCTATTCATGGTGAGCCTTGGTGATGTTACAGGCTATACATGGGGAGCCCTGGTGATGTTACAGGCTATACATGGTGAGCCTGAGTAATGTTACAGGCTTTATACGATGTGTACATGGTAAATGCATGACCATGGCAATAATTGCATGATAAATCCCTTAGTAAACAATGCATGACCACTACATAGCCATATGGTTATATAACTCACCATTGTGTCTCTCAGTCGCTAACACGACCACCTCTCTCTAATATTCCTGTCACTGCCGTTGACCTGTCCACAGACGGTGAGCGTGACGGTCAACGCTACCAGCTCCTGGGTTACGAACTGGGGTGACGGGTCCATCTACATCACCAACGGCACCAACCACACTTACACTATTCCTGGAGAGTATACTGTTGTTGGTATGTATCCTGATACTTTATATATATATATATATATATATATATATATATATATATATATATATATATATATATATATATATATATATATATATATATATATATATATATAACTCTACCTGTACCAGGCCACGCATTGCTGTGGCTCAGCAAGGCCAAGGCATGTGCGTTGCTGAGCCACAGCCATCTTCCCATGTCTCTCAGTCCTCCCCCCACTATTCCCCACTCCCCCGTCCCCTCGTCCACCCCACCATTTCCCCCTCCTTCCCGTTGTCCTCCCCACCATCCCACACTCCACAGTCCCCTCGTCCTCCTAACCATTCTGCACTCTCCCCCATCCACCCACCATCTCCGACTCCCCCGTCCCTTCGTCCTCCCTATCATTCCCCCCTTCTCCAACCCCTCATCCTCACCACCATCCCCCACTCCTCTGTCCCCATTGTCCTTCCCACCATTTTCCATTCCCCTGTCCCCTCATCCTCATCATACCCATCTCCCCCGTCCCCTCGTCCTCCCCACCATTACCCTTCCCCTGTCCCCCTCGTCCTCTCCACCATCCCCAACTCCCATCCCCTCGTCCTCCCCACCATTCCCCACTCCCTCGTTAGATGCATTCCCAAATGATTTGATGTTCTCATCAGGAAAATGGGAACATCAAATGATCTGATGTTCCCATCACTGAAATATAAGAAAAACAATGAAAAACCCGAAAGGAAAAAATGAAAATATATAAAAATAAACTATACTCATGAAATGAACGGAATGGTAAACAACACAACTCAATTCCAATGCAATGTCACACAAAATAATTAAATCAAAATGAAAATATATCAAAATCTATGAAAATTCAATTTGTCAATGCAATTGAAAACATTGCAATGGAATTGTAACATATTTAGTATAGTTTGTGTTGCTATTATGGGCAACAGATGGTGCTTTTTTAAGGTTTTTACCTGTCACAGGTGTGGCATCTATATAGTATAGTAGGTATATAAAAACAAGGGCATATTCGAATGGAACGTTGTGTCAAAATTTCAAAGCAATCGGTGAAGAACTTTCGGAGATTATAGCATGTGTTGCTCTTACGTTCAACAGATGGCACTCTTTTTCAAAGAGCATGATTTTTTCCTGTCACAGGTGGGGCATGTATATAGTAGGTATAAAAAAAAAACACGCGACTATTTGAATGCAACATTGTGTCAAAATTTCGAAGCAATCACTAAAGAGGTTTCGAAGATTTCCCTCACATGCAAAACACCGTTTTTCAAAAAAGCATGTTTTTTCCCCCATCACAGGCGTGACATCTATATAGTATGTACATAAAAGCACGCTCGGATGTGAATGGAATGTTGTGTGAAAATCACAAAGCAATCAGTGAAGAACTTGTGGAGAATAGTGATTATAAATATATATATATATATATATATATATATATATATATATATATATATATATATAATATATATATATATATATATATATATATATATATATATATATATATATATATATATATATATATACCATCCATAAGTATAAGAGGATACCATCCTCTTGTCCGATCGAGGGGTTAAGGGATCCTGTATATCAGTTGCATTGCTTCTGGCAGTATAAGTTCGAGTCACTTCTGGGGTGTGAGTTTTCAGTGGCATATATGCCTGGTGACCGTATAGGCTTGTTCGCATTTGTGTTCCTCACGTGTGCCCCAAAGAATGAGGTGATTTGATAGAGCTAGATTCTTGTCCTAGTAGCCGAGAGGTAGCTGGAGCTGACCTCTGGTGAGGTGGCGCCTAGACTAGGACCTGCGCCTTGACTAGGACCTGCCTTACCCTACAGAGTTCTTAGGGTAAGGAACTCTGTAGGGTAAGGCAGTTCCTAGTCAACAACGGCTTCTCCAATGGTTTCGTGGAAGACATCATAAGAAGGAAAGTGAAACGCCATGCAACCTCTGAAGAGACAACTAACACAACACCTATACCCCCTATTAGACTATTTTACAGGAACTTCTTTTCCACAGCCCATAAAACGGAGGAAAGGGTCCTGAAAGATATTGTCAGTAGAAACGTTATCCCTACAGACAAAAATCAGAAGATACAACTGACGATTTACTATAAAACCAGGAAAACGGCCAGCCTACTCATGAGAAACTCTCCAGACACAAATCAGAACGCTTTAAAAGAGACCAACGTCGTCTATGCCTTCAAATGCCCTCTTGGGGACTGTAAGCCTCAAAAATCCCAGTATATAGGCAAGACAACAACATCTCTTTCCAGGCGTTTAACGATGCATAAGCAACAGGGCTCCATTAAGGAACATATAATCTCTTCCCACAAACAAACCATCGCCAGAGAAATCTTAGCAAACAACACAGAAATCATCGATAGATACAGCGATAGCAGGCGGCTTGACGTCTGCGAGGCACTACACATCAAGAAGTCAACGCCAGCAATCAACAGCCAATTAATGTACAACTATATTCTATCCACCTCAAGACTCCGCTCCAATATAGAAGCATCAAGAAATATGGACCAATAGGCTTTCTACAATTACTTCCATTCAATACCCATTGTTTCGTGTTCTGTTTTGTGTTTGAATTTAATACCCATTCAATGCCCATTGTTTCGTGTTCTGTCTTGTGTTTGAATTTAATACCCTTTCAATACCCATTGTTGAAAGTTTGTTTTCACCTCATCTACCTCACCCAAATGTAGATAAAAACTCGAAGATGTGTAAGCTCTATTCAGTTTCAGTTGTGTGTTTGTAAACTAAAGTCTTTGAAACTGTAATTAGTTTTACGAAACGCGCTCAAGTGTCGCGTCAGACTAGAAATAAAAATGAATTTTGGAGAATTGATCTTTGAATTACCATCAACAGTGAAAAGAAACGTAAGAAAGATAGAGAAAATTCGTGTTAGAATTATTAATCTTACTTTTTCGGTCATATTTAATAATATATGTCTACAGGAAAGACTGCTACCAATATATATATATATATATATATATATATATATATATATATATATATATATATATATATATATATTTATATATATATATATATATATATATATATATATATATATATATATATATATATATATATATATATATATGTATGTATATATATGTCGTACCTAGTAGCCAGAACGCACTTCTCAGCCTACTATGCAAGGCCCGATTTGCCTAATAAGCCAAGTTTTCTTGAATTAATGTTTTTTTTCGACTACCTAACCTACCTAACCTAACCTAACCTAACTTTTTCGGCTACCTAACCTAACCTAGCCTATAAAGATAGGTTAGGTTAGGTAGGGTTGGTTAGGTTCGGTCATATATCTACATTAATTTTAACTCCAATAAAAAAAATATATATTTTTATTTTAATAAAATATATATATATATATATATATATATATATATATATATATATATATATATATATATATATATATATATATATATGTCGTACCTAGTAGCCAGAACGCACTTCTCAGCCTACTATGCAAGGCCCGATTTGCCTAATCAGCCAAGTTTTCCTGAATTAATATATTTTCTCTAATTTTTTGCTTATGAAATGATAAAGCTACCCATTTCATTATGTATGAGGTCAATTGTTTTTTATTGGAGTTAAAATTGACGTAGATATATGACCGAGCCTAACCAACCCTACCTAACCTAACCTAACCTATCTCTATAGGTTAGGTTAGGATAGGTAGCCGAAAAAGTTAGGTTAGGTTAGGTTAGGTAGGTTAGGTAGTCGAAAAATAATTAATTCATGAAAACTTGGCTTATTAGGCAAATTAGGCCTTGCATAGTAGGCTGAGAAGTGCGTTCTGGCTACTAGGTACGACATATATATATATATATATATATATATATATATATATATATATATATATATATATATATATATATATATATATATATATATATGAATGAAAACTCACACCCCAGAAGTGACTCGAACCCATACTCCCAGAAGCAAACGCAACTGGTAACTACAGGGCGCCTTAATCCGCTTGACCATCACCCTGGCGCCCTGTAGTTACCAGTTGCGTTTGCTTCTGGGAGTATGGGTTCGAGTCACTTCTGGGGTGTGAGTTTTCATTCGCATATAGTCCTGGGGACCATTCAGGCTTGTTCGCATATATATATATATATATATATATATATATATATATATATATATATATATATATATATATATATATATAATATATTATTCAAGCCGTGTATATATGCACCAGTTATTTTTGTTGAGCTTATCGTAATTGTTGCAACATACGAGGGTATTTTATTATTATTTTGTTTGTCATAATTTAACTTTCAATAAGAGATTACCTAATTTCTTGCAGCTTTCTTGGAGCTGGTGCCAGGTGTGATGGACGGTGCTACAGTGACTGTGGTTTCCAAGCCCAATGGCACACTAAATTGTCCTGCCCATGTTACTGTTGGGGAAGCAGCCGTGTGTCCGCTGATCACCTCAACCCAAGGCTACGGCAGTGTTCTCAACACCACCTATACCGAGCCTGGCATGCCTCAGACCTCATACCACATCCCAGGTAAATACCACCTTCTGGTGAGAATATGTGATAGTACAAGGTGTTTACTGAAGTATGATATGACCATTCTCATGTGCATTCCTACTCGTTTTCTTTATTTCATACAGACATAAAAATTAAAGAAAACGGCAGAAAGCCTAGTGGCCCATACGACGCATCCACTCAAACTTAATTATACCAAAGTCTAACCTATACATGAAACGGTCCAGCGATCCAACGCCTGTTATGATTGGTTTCATAGATTAACAACCTGATTTCCAATTAAGTATTAACCAGGTCTTTCCTGGTTCTAAACTCATCCAATTTGTATTAATCATTTCGTGTTTTTCTTGAATATTGATACATTTAAACTTTATTCATATGCATGTCACCCTTAGTGTCTTTATAGAGAATGTAATTGTAATCAGATTTAATCATTATGTAAAATTTGTCAAGGCTTAATCATATATATTTGCAATCATTTTTATTGTTTGCATTATAATTTTATATTTGGGAATGTGTGTACACTGAAAAAATCTACATAAACACACAAATGAGCTCGTTTATCCGGATAACGTTAAACCGGACCTTTGAGTAATCCGGCCAAAATCAAATCCGATTTTTTGTCTGCCAAACTTAGACAAATCCGGACAGACAGAAATCCGAATAACCGGGAATCTAGCCGGAGTACCGAGAACGACATCAGAAGATCCAAGGATTATGGATTATCAGAAATCCAAGAGCCTTCAACCAATGAAGCCTCAATGGCTCAGTCAAAACTGACCTTAATCAAACTAATGTACAGTAATTTCAGTGTTGTGCTCTGTCAGGTTAATAAATGACCATGAATATAAAATAAAGATATACATTATAACAAATAATAAAATTTACCGTATATTGCCTGTACTCGCTGTACAGTGCATTTTTCTACTGAAATATAGGATTTATTTTCACATTTAGGAAGACCTGGGTAAATACTGGTTCGGTAACAGGGTTGTTGATTTGTAGAACCAATTACCAGGTGACGTGGTGGAGGTGGGGTCCCTTGATTGTTTCAAGCGTGGGTTGGACATGTATGTGAGTGGGATTGGGTGGTTATAAATAAGAGCTGCCTCGTATGGGGCCAATAGACCTTCTGCAGTTACCTTTATTCTTATGTGTTTCGCATTATGACGCAACAGCTCATCCTCGTATTTTAGTAGTACTTATAATGACGATGAGGACAATAGTACATATACCGACGTACAATTTAATTAGAAACTAGAAATAGGTACTATTGAATGTGGACAAATTGGAAAAGGTTTTCGATTCATGTTGCAAAGACCGACTAACCTAATCTAACCTTCCTAGGCCTAATACTCGCTATCTGTGCTATACTAGGCGTAGGAATATTGATGTTTATTTTTTAGCTTTATTTTGTTACGGACTCTATAAAGTGAATAGTACCAAATTCTACTAATTCCTTAGTACGTCAATCTTTGTACTATGGTGCACATAGTTACACAAACTACTGTGTAAACAGGAGGATGGGCTGCATACTCCAACATATTGCATGACACCTACACAACACGACTGTGATGTCAGGCTCTCTGACAGCCTCTGCCCCCCGGGCCACCAGCTGGTAGGAGGAGCTGATGATAGATGATGTCTTCCCATGAGGGAGAGACAGGCTGGAGGGGTGAGGGAGACACAGGCTGGAGGGGTGAGGGAGACACAGGCTGGAGGGGTGAGGGAGACACAGGCTGGAGGGGTGAGGGAGACACAGACTGGAGGGGTGAGGGAGACACAGGCTGGAGGGGTGAGGGAGAGACAGGCTGGAGGGGTGAGGGAGACACAGACTGGAGGGGTGAGGGAGACACAGGCTGGAGGGGTGAGGGAGACACACGCTGGAGGGGTGAGGGAGACACAGGCTGGAGGGGTGAGGGAGACACAGACTGGAGGGGTGAGGGAGACACAGGCTGGAGGGGTGAGGGAGACACAGACTGGAGGGGTGAGGGAGACACAGGCTGGAGGAGTGAGGGAGACACAGGCTGGAGGGGTGAGGGAGACACAGACTGGAGGGGTGAGGGAGACACAGGCTGGAGGGGTGAGGGAGACACACGCTAGAGGGGTGAGGGAGACACAGGCTGGAGGGGTGAGGGAGACACAGGCTGGAGGGGTGAGGGAGACACAGGCTGGAGGGGTGAGGGAGACACAGGCTGGAGGGGTGAGGGAGAGACAGGCTGGAGGGGTGAGGGAGACACACGCTGGAGGGGTGAGGGAGACACAGGTTGGAGGGGTGAGGGAGACACAGGCTGGAGGGGTGAGGGAGACACAGGCTGGAGGGGTGAGGGAGACACAGGCTGGAGGGGTGAGGGAGACACAGGCTGGAGGGGTGAGGGAGACACAGGCTGGAGGGGTGAGGGAGACACAGGCTGGAGGGGTGAGGGAGACACAGGCTGGAGGGGTGAGGGAGACACAGGCTGGAGGGGTGAGGGACACACAGGTTGGAGGGATGTGGGTGTGGGGGAAGCTGACTCGTGGGATTTATATATTTTTATACAAATATTAATTTATTTATATTAATTTATTTCTTACGTTAATTTCTTTATTTCGATAGCGGACTGTATGAGTTTTATAAAGTTGACGGTATGATATTTAATTCCCACAAATCGTTTCCTACACAAGCTGGGAGGTTTATTAATTATATAGTCTATCAGTCGAAATTATCGATTGGTAGACATTTACTACAAATGTTAATACTACATGGGTTAGTGAATTAAATGAAACAAATACAGCTTATCTGTATGGTAGATTTTGCACTGGACAACCAGATGTAAACGTGGAAGATCACAAACTAGTACTCCTTGTAGGTGACGCTAGTGTAATCAATTGTTACGTGTTGTACCAGGTAGTTGTTAATTCTTCTTCCTCTTCTATTTCACCTGACAAAAGGCACACACAATAATAGTCGTAACCCATATATGACACTTATATCAGGGAAAATGATTAGGTAATTGTTTAATTGATATTTCCCCATCTGGGTGGCTCGCCTCTTGTCCTAACCGGTATACCCTAATCTACCTACATTACTGGCAAGGAATGACTAGATTTAACAGGTTATCGGGTACAGAACACTTCCCTTATTGTTGACGAAGATCGTGCTGATGATGGGAGATTTGTACATACCATAACACTGAGCCTAATGGAAATAATAACAGAACATCAAGCGTGCTCCAAGCGATACTTGTTGATGTTAAATTTAATGGCATCTGCTCCCTCTCGGCTCAAAAGACGCGTCTCTCTCACTGGTTCCTTTTGCCCTTTCATTGACAATGGGAGGCAGACTGTAATTTCTTAATAATTATATCAGATCCAGTCATAGAGAATACTTTTTTATTGATTCTAATGCTAGACTGGTGTTTTAAGTGATTCACATTATTATTAGCTGGTGAATTTAATTGCGATGTGGCAATGATATCCCGTTTTCTTTGAATGATCAACCAAGATATTTTGTTTAATTTGTTAGTACAAAATCAACAGCAATATTAACTGCATATTGTATTAAAGGTTAGCAAATGGTGTCGCTTTTTCCGACATAATTCTGGGGGGGGCGAGGGGGAGAAAAACGGGTCGGAGTTCAATATTTACAACTGATAAACACTGATACTCCTCCTCAGAATTATTAGATTAATTTGAAGTTAGTATTTAGTAAATAGCACATTTGTGGGTCAGTTTGTGCAGGACAGATGTCCTGTACTAGAGTTGCAGGTGTGGGAAGTCTTTAGGCAATTTAATTTCCCTGCTAACTCTTGTGAGGATAAATTTCTAGACTAAATAAATTGTATTTAACCCAGAGGACTGAATGTAATCAATTACTACAGTCAAGTATGATTCTGGGACTGAAGTGGGATCAGTGACATTAGTCACAGTGATTTGTAGCTTATTCAGGCTACTGGTCACTGATTAGCCACTGAGGCCCATGGAATACCACTCAGCTAATAATTATTGCATCAAAATCAGTCATTGAAATCAGAAATCAACAAACTTCAGCAAACACCTCAAACTGCCAGTTCAGGAACACAGTGACGAGTGACTGCAGTTCGACCAGTTATCCTCAACTAGGGCCAGATTCACGAAGCAGTTACGCAAGCACCTACGTCTATTTCCTCTATCATTTATATAATCCATTAACTTTATTATATAGCTGTTAGCTATCACACTGATCTAGTTCTCTGAACCACAACTATTTAGTTTTAACTTCTGTCATTACACTCTACATAAATAATAAGTCATTACTTTTACTCTTTCAAACTTGAATTTCCTCACACTTGCTCCTTGAACTGCAAAGTTGATGATTTACCTCACATTGGCCTCTGACATGTTAAAATTAAAAATAAGAATTTCATATATTTTTCTCCCTTTAAACATTTCCTTCATAATCATCTATGTTACAGCTTAGTTATTATGTTGATTCCTATAAAACATTGAATTAAACGCACATATTCCTAATTAGACAAAGATCTTACAATGACTAGCAAGCAAAATTAAAAACCATTTAAGAGACCATAATGTAGTTAAGTTATAATTTGTTAATGCTTATGGTTGTGTTGTTATGACAGAGGAAGTAAGCAGGGTGTACGGGTCGATACTGAACGTGGCCGCCCCCGCCGGTACTCCTCGCCTGCTGAAGACCCCCACAGCTCTTACTCTACACTCCGAGGGCGTCCACGCTGGCTACCTGGCCGCGGTGCGAGTCATGGCTACCACACCTGGCTGGCTCTCTCTCTATGTGAGTCGTCAGTGACTTATAAAATTATGTGATATGCCATATTTGTTTTGTATACGTGGTGCTTGTAGCAAGGTGCATAGTCTATAGTCACTTCGTAACCACTACAATGAGTATAACATTACTGCTCAAATATGTCTATATCCAATGAGACAGGAGAGACTCCTGACTCACTGCTCCTTACTTACTCCTTTTGACTCACGGCTCCTGACTCACTGCTTGTGACTCACGGTTCCTGACCCACTGCTCCTGACTCACTGCTCATGACTCACTGCTCCCGACTCGCTGCTCCTGACTCACTGCTCATGACTCACTGCTCCCGACTCGCTGCTCCTGACTCACTGCTCATGACTCACTGCTCCCGACTCGCTGCTCCTGACTCACTGCTCATGACTCACTGCTCCCGACTCGCTGCTCCTGACTCACCGCTCCTGACTCACCGCTCCTGACTCACTGCGCGTAACCCACTGCTCCTGACTCACTTCTCCTGACTCACTGCTCGTAACCCACTGCTCCTGACTCACTGCTCCTGACTCACTGCTCCTGACTCACCGCTCCTGACTCACTGCGCGTAACCCACTGCTCCTGACTCACTTCTCCTGACTCACTGCTCGTAACCACTGCTCCTGACTCACTGCTCCTGACTCACTGCTCCTGACTCACCGCTCCTGACTCACTGCTCCTGATTCACCGCTCCTGACCCACTGCTCCTGATTCACTGCTCCTGACCCACCGCTCCTGACCCACTGCTCCTGACCCACTGCTCCTGACCCACTGCTCCTAATTCCCACTGCTCCTGACTCACTGCTCCTGACTCACTGCTCCTGAATAGCCATATAATGTTCATTTGATTTGATTCATCCTTTGTTCGCTTCAGAATTGAGAAGAGTTAATGAGAGTTATTCGACAAAATAAACTTTAGATCTATTTTTAAGTTATTAATTCTTATCTCGATGCACATTAGCATTAGAGAAAAAATCAATAAAATATGAATAATAATCTAGAAGACAAGTCGATGCTATAAAAGCGTTTTGGAAGGTTAGAGTTAAGACAGATGATTGTTGCTGTGGGATATTTTCCCAGTAGGATTTTTTTTTAATTAATTGATATATTAAATTATTGCTTTATTGAACTTACTTTAATTTATTTTTATTAATTCAAAGTGGACTGTATATAAAAAATTATCTTGCTAGGTGTTTACCTGATCCCATCTTTGGGGGGGATTACGTACATAGCCAATTAATCAAATAATTGATAACTGTAATAAACTACCGAATTAATGTGTGTTAGTATTACTGCTAAAATGGGTTAGTTAAGGAGTAAACATGTCTTATCCCCACTAGATTTTGAAAAAGCCATAAACAGTATGCCTATGCACTCTGCACCAGGCCCGGATTCTTGGAACTCCATATTTATCAAGAACTGTAAAAAACCACTATCGCAGGCCCTCCACATTCTGTGGAGACAGCCTAGATACTGGCGTTATTCCTGATATACTAAAAACAGCAGAGATAGCACCACTTCATAAAGGAGGAAATAAGGCAGAGGCAAAAAATTACAGACCGATAGCACTAACATCGCACATTATAAAAAATTTTGAGAGAGTGCTAAGAAGTAAGATCACAAAATACATGGAATCACAGCATCTCCATAACCCCGGACAACACGGTTTCAGAACAGGGCGCTCTTGCCTGTCGCAGTTGCTGGACCACTATGATATGGCATTAGATGCTATGGAAGACAAACAAAACGCTGATGTAATTTACACAAATTTCGCAAAAGCTTTTGATAAATGTGATCATGGCGTTATTGCACATAAAATGCGTTCAAAAGGAATTACCGGAAAAATAGGCAGATGGATCTACAATTTCCTGACCAACAGAACCCAGTGTGTAATAGTCAACAAAATAAAATCCAGCCCATCAACCGTGAAGAGCTCAGTCCCCCAGGGTACTGTGCTTGCTCCAGTACTTTTTCTCATCCTCATATCGGACATAGACAAGAACACAACCTATAGCACTGTATCATCCTTTGCAGATGACACTAGGATCTTCATGAGAGTAGGCAACATAGAGGACACGGCAAACCTCCAGTCAGTTGTAGATCAGGTCTTTCTATGGGCTACAGAAAATAATATGGTGTTTAACGAAGATAAGTTCCAGCTCATGCGCTATGGAAAAAATTAAAATATAAAAACGGAAACCACGTACAAAACTCAGGCAAATCATAACATAGAACGAAAAGGCAATGTAAAGGACCTGGGTATACTCATGTCTGAAGACCTTACCTTTAAAGAACACAATAAAGTAGCCGTCACAACTGCAAGAAAAATGACAGGTTGGATAACAAGAACTTTTCACACAAGAGATGCTATACCGATGATGACACTTTTCAAAACGCTTGTGCTCTCTAGAGTGGAGTACTGCTGCACAATGACAGCCCCTTTCAAAGCTGGAGAAATTGCCGACCTGGAGAGCGTGCAGAGATCCTATACTGCTAGAATTCACTCAGTAAAACACCTAAACTATTGGGACCGACTAAAAAGCCTAAATCTGTACTCCCGTGAGCGCAGGCGGGAGAGATATATAATAATTTACACGTGGAAAATGTTAGAGGGGCTGGTCCCAAACCTGCACACAGAAATAACATCACCTGAGACCAGAAGACATGGCAGGATGTGCAGAATACCCCCGTTGAAAAGCAGAGGTGCAACAGGTACTCTGAGAGAGAACTATCAACATCAGAGGCCCGAGACTGTTCAACACGCTTCCGCTACACATAAGGGGCATAACTGGCCGACCCCTCACAGTGTTCAAGAGAGAACTGGATAAGCACCTCCAAAGGATATCTGATCAACCAGGCTGTGACTCATACGTCAGGCTGCGAGCAGCCGCGTCCAACAGCCTGGTTGATCAGTCCAGCAACCAGGAGGCCTGGTCGACGACCGGGCCGCGGGGACGCTAAGCCCCGGAGTCACTTGGTGACTCACATTAGTGAAACATAAAACCTAGATTTGCAGACATAAACAGTAATTAATTACCACTAAAAATTATTACAGTACTGACGTAAGTGGGATACTTGGTAATAGGGGATAAAAAAAGCTCATCACCTGATTTTTAAACTACTCAAAACACAAAATGGGAAAGTAGCTAGTGTTAGTAAATGATGTTGTTTTATCTCATTAACCCCATAGCTGCGTGTTTTGATGGGTCAGTTACCATATATCAAAGCAGTCTTCATTAAGACACAATTTCACCACACTACGCAAAATATTTTCTCTTATTATTTGTCCATTTTTACCATGATGGCTACTGTATATACTCATAAGTAAATTTTATTACATTAGAAAACGGTACTATCATGACATGAATTCCGTTATTCAAAATTATATCACTAGTACAGTGTTACACAATTAATTGTTTGAGTTAGGAGAGACATAACTAATGCTCAAGCTAAGCTTTTTCCCATGGAACATTGGAGTTCTGCTTTATAATTGACAATACTTGTCTAAAAATGTTCATACATTATTGAAATCAGCAGAGGCAGCTAGGGGGTTAATTTTTTCTGTGTTTGAAAGTTACTTTTTGTGCATTTAAGAAGATTAAACTAAAGAGCAAGGTTGTTTTGATAGGTGTGGCTGAGCAAGTGTAGCATGTTAATTAGTATGGCAGTGATGTAACCATATGCAAAAGATAGCATAATATTTCTATTAAAGTGAATCTGTATCACTTACTTTTTATAGGAAAGTCCAATAGTCTTTTAGCAAGTGGTCAAGAAGTTCATTTTGGAGCTTAGTATTCAAAGAAGAGTCGGACAATATATAGACATCACATACTTTGTATGGTGAAGGGTGCAATTTTAATGAAGACTTTTTTTCCGCAAATGTCATATTGAGTTCACCTTCTGACAAATGCAGTTTGTTAGGCTTTAGACGGATTCTTTGTGTCTACCATTCTGTGTTGCTTAAAATATGTTGAAAATAGAAGTCGGCATTTTTTCTTAAATCCTTTACTATTTTTAATGAAATGGTTACCGGGCATAATTAAAATTCCAACCCATCCTCCTGTTTAGATTATAAGATTTGTAACTATGTGGACCATCATAAATACAGACATAATGACCAATTAGATGGTAGAAATTGGTACTGCTGTATGGAGCCGGTCGGCCGAGCGGACAGCACGCGGGACTTGTGATCCTGTGGTCCTGGGTTCGATCCCAGGCGCCGGCGAGAAACATTGGGCAGAGTTTCTTTCACCCTATGCCCCTGTTACCTAGCAGTAAATAGGTACCTGGGTGTTAGTCAGCTGTCATGGGCTGCTTCCTGGGGGTGGAGGCCTGGTCGAAGACCGGGCCGCGGGGACACTAAAGCCCCGAAATCATCTCAAGATAATCTCAAGATAAGAAAGCACCTGAAGTTAACCTCAAGGTAGCTGGTAGGTCGAGTATAGTCCAGTCATCTAACATCAGACACTTTCCACCACATGTAGTCCGTCCTGGACCTGTGTTATTGGCGGCATTTGGTCCTTGTTAGAGCAAGTATGGCGTCTGTGCAGTCTATGGTAGGTATTAACAGCTCTCTGTGATTTCTACAGTTCGTCACAGGTTACTTGCCGGAATTTTACACAGTAACAATTGTACGACAATATTATAGTCAATGAAATGTGACATGCATTAATTAGGATTGAGTAATTGGTAAAACCAGGCATACCCTTGGTTTGGTGTTATCATGCTGCATAACTAACTAATCTATCTAAGAGTTATCTAGTTATATGGCCATAAACTAGAAGACAATGTGTTTAGTCGGATATTTAGCACTTCCCGTTATTGATGAGGTCGCTGTGGCAGAATCACTGTTGAGCGATTTATATATGAGATCTTTGTAGTGTCGTGCATCGCTAAATCTGATGGGCAGCCTCTTGTTTACATTTGTTCTGTTGTCCGCCAGCTGCCCCGAAAATATGGTTCTATTTTCTCTCTTTTATTGACAATATGAAGGAGCCTTTAATTTTATGGTCGATTTGTTCAAGTTAAATCATAGAGAACACGTTTCTATCAAGTTTAATTGCTAAACTGTTAGTTTTAAGGAGACTTGTTGATCGTTAATCAATGTTTTGATGACGTCACGGATCTCCCGTTCTTTATAATCCATTTATAACTAACTAATGTATATTAACAACGTCTTGCAGCGTTTAGTAATGTTAGTGTCGGATTTCCAAGAGTTGCCACAGACGGAATGATTGTTGCCACAGACGACATGATTGTTGCCACAGACAACATGATTGTTGCCACAGACAACATGATTGTTCCCACGGACGACATGATTGTTCCCACGGACGACATGATTGTTCCCACGGACGACATGATTGTTCCCACGGACGACATGATTGTTCCCACGGACGACATGATTGTTGCCACAGACAACATGATTGTTGCCACAGCCGACATAATTGTTGCCACAGGCTCTGAGCGGAGGCTGTGCGTCTGGAGCCTACTGCAGTGAGAGCGGTGAGTGTAACACCGGCTGCTCTCCTCACTACTTCAACCAAACCTGCTCCACCTTCCTCTGTCTCCCTGCTGGCAAGTGCAACGGACCAGCTTGTACCACTGGTAAGTTTAATGGGCCCACTTGTACCACTGGTAAGTTTAATGGGCCCACTTGTACCACTGGTAAGTTTAATGGGCCCACTTGTCCCACTGGTAAGTTTAATGGGCCCACTTGTACCACTGGTAAGTTTAATGGACCCACTTGTACCACTGGTAAGCTTAATGGACCCACTTGTCCCACTGGTAAGTTTAATGGGCCCACTTGTACCACTGGTAAGTTTAATGAACCCGCTTGTACTACTGGTAAGTTTAATGAACCCGCTTGTACCACTGGTAAGTTTAATGGTCCCACTTGTACCACTGGTAAGTTTAATGGACCAGCTTGTACCACTGGTAAGTTTAATGGTCCCACTTGTACCACTGGTAAGTTTAATGGTCCCACTTGTACCACTGGTAAGTTTAATGGTCCCACTTGTACCACTGGTAAGTTTAATGGACCAGCTTGTACCACTGGTAAGTTTAATGAACCCGCTTGTACCACTGGTAAATTTAATGAACCCGCTTGTACCACTGGTAAATTTAATGGTCCCACTTGTACCACCGGTAAGTTTAATGGACCAGCTTGTACCACTGGTAAGTTTAATGAACCCGCTTGTACCACTGGTAAGTTTAATGAACCCGCTTGTACCACTGGTAAGTTTAATGAACCCGCTTGTACCACTGGTAAGTTTAATGGTCCCACTTGTACCACTGGTAAGTTTAATGAACCCGCTTGTACCACTGGTAAGCTTAATGGTCCCACTTTTACCACTGGTAAGTTTAATGAACCCGCTTGTACCACTGGTAAGCTTAATGGTCCCACTTGTACCACTGGTAAGTTTAATGAACCCGCTTGTACCACTGGTAAGTTTAATGAACCCGCTTGTACCACTGGTAAGTTTAATGAACCCACTTGAACCACTGGTAAGTTTAATGGTCCCACTTGTACCACTGGTAAGTTTAATGGTCCCACTTGTACCACTGGTAAGTTTAATGGTCCCACTTGTACCACTGGTAAGTTTAATGGTCCCACTTGTACCACTGGTAAGTTTAATGGTCCCACTTGTACCACTGGTAAGTTTAATGGTCCCACTTGTACCACTGGTAAGCTTAATGGGTCCACTTGTACCACTGGTAAGCTTAATGGACCCGCTTGTACCACTGGTAAGCTTAATGGGCCCACTTGTACCACTGGTAAGCTTAATGGACCCTCTTGTACCACTGGTAAGTTTAATAGACCCACTTTTACCACTGGTAAGCTTAATGGGCCCACTTGTACCACTGGTAAGTTTAATGGACCTACTTGTACCACTGGTAAGTTTAATGAACCCGCTTGTACCACTGGTAAGCTTAATGGGCCCACTTGTACCACTGGTAAGTTTAATGGACCTACTTGTCCCACTGGTAAGCTTAATGGGCCCACTTGTACCACTGGTAAGCTTAATGGACCTACTTGTCCCACTGGTAAGCTTAATGGTCCCGCTTGTACCACTGGTAAGCTTAATGGTCCCACTTGTACCACTGGTCAGTTTAATGAACCCGCTTGTACCACTGGTAAGCTTAATGGACCCACTTGTACCACTGGTAAGCTTAATGGTCCCACTTGTACCACTGGTAAGCTTAATGGTCCCACTTGTACCACTGGTAAGCTTAATGGTCCCACTTGTACCACTGGTAAGCTTAATGGTCCCACTTGTACCACTGGTAAGCTTAATGGTCCCACTTGTACCACTGGTAAGCTTAATGGTCCCACTTGTACCACTGGTAAGCTTAATGGACCCACTTGTACCACTGGTAAGCTTAATGGACCCACTTGTACCACTGGTAAGCTTAATGGTCCCACTTGTACCACTGGTAAGCTTAATGGTCCCACTTGTACCACTGGTAAGCTTAATGGTCCCGCTTGTACCACTGGTAAGCTTAATGGTCCCGCTTGTACCACTGGTAAGCTTAATGGTCCCACTTGTACCACTGGTAAGCTTAATGGACCTGCTTGTACCACTGGTAAGCTTAATGGACCTGCTTGTACCACTGGTAAGCTTAATGGTCCCGCTTGTACCACTGGTAAGCTTAATGGTCCCGCTTGTACCACTGGTAAGCTTAATGGTCCCACTTGTACCACTGGTAAGCTTAATGGTCCCACTTGTACCACTGGTAAGCTTAATGGTCCCACTTGTACCACTGGTAAGCTTAATGGTCCCACTTGTACCACTGGTAAGCTTAATGGTCCCACTTGTACCACTGGTAAGCTTAATGGTCCCACTTGTACCACTGGTAAGCTTAATGGTCCCGCTTGTACCACTGGTAAGCTTAATGGACCCACTTGTACCACTGGTAAGCTTAATGGACCTGCTTGTACCACTGGTAAGCTTAATGGACCTGCTTGTACCACTGGTAAGCTTAATGGTCCCGCTTGTACCACTGGTAAGCTTAATGGTCCCGCTTGTACCACTGGTAAGCTTAATGGTCCCACTTGTACCACTGGTAAGCTTAATGGTCCCACTTGTACCACTGGTAAGCTTAATGGTCCCACTTGTACCACTGGTAAGCTTAATGGTCCCACTTGTACCACTGGTAAGCTTAATGGTCCCACTTGTACCACTGGTAAGCTCTCCCAGTTGTTGCTGAAATGTTTATGTTATGAGTATTAAACTGTCGCTGTTAAAATTATTTTGACATGCGTTAGTGTGAGGGTTATTAAATAGATTGTTAAATAACAGTTAACTTCGGGTTGTAATCAAGGTTTTGTGTTTCAGGTTCAGCACCAGAAGCATCGTCTTATCAGTACAGGTTCCTGTATTCATTCTACGTGAGTGTACTGAATATAGTTTACACGTCGGTGTTGGACAGTACTACGGTGGAGGTGTTTGATGGGGAGATCCTTGCTGTTGGATGCCTGCAAGCTGTCGACTGTTCCAGCGCTCCTCCAACTGTTAGTCTGCCTGAGTCCTCCCTCATGGCTTACCTTCCATTCTCTTTTATATGAAATAATGTAAATAAGAACATAAGAATGAGGGTAACTGCAGGAGGCGTATTGGCCTATACGAGGCAGCTCCTAAAATATGTTTCGCTGTTATTTATAATATTAAATGTGTAGTATCCTGCCGCTAAGTATCCATTTATATTTCAAAATAACAAGAGATTATCTGCCCCCAACATTACTCAATTAACATAAATATTAAAGAACTTGTATATGTATCCTGCTGTATGAATTTCTTGAAGCAGATTTTTCAGTATTAATATACATGTGTCTTCAGTTGTTGACTAATGGTTGGTGGTTTACAACTAATTTACATTTCAGCTTTATTTTATTCCTGTTTTATATGTTAAAACATCGGTTTATACATCTCAACTATAAGCTCTCCCCATCCCACCTTTGGTAACCCCAGCTCCAGGCCTCAAGCCCTTCCCATCCCACCGTGGGTAACCCCAGCTCCAGGCCTCAAGCCCTTCCCATCCCACCGTGGGTAACCCCAGCTCCAGGCCTCAAGACCTTCCCATCCCACCGTGGGTAACCCCAGCTCCAGGCCTCAAGACCTTCCCATCCCACCGTGGGTAACCCCAGCTCCAGGCCTCAAGCCCTTCCCATCCCACCGTGGGTAACCCCAGCTCCAGGCCTCAAGCCCTTCCCATCCCACCGTGGGTAACCCCAGCTCCAGGCCTCAAGCCCTTCCCATCCCACCGTGGGTAACCCCAGCTCCAGGCCTCAAGCCCTTCCCATCCCACCGTGGGTAACCCCAGCTCCAGGCCTCAAGCCCTTCCCATCCCACCGTGGGTAACCCCAGCTCCAGGCCTCAAGCCCTTCCCATCCCACCGTGGGTAACCCCAGCTCCAGGCCTCAAGCCCTTCCCATCCCACCGTGGGTAACCCCAGCTCCAGGCCACAAACCCTTCCCATCCCACCTTTGGTAACCCCAGCTCCAGGCCACAAACCCTTCCCATCCCACCGTGGGTAACCCCAGCTCCAAGCCACAAGCCCTTCCCATCCCACCGTGGGTAACCCCAGCTCCAGGCCACAAACCCTTCCCATCCCACCGTGGGTAACCCCAGCTCCAAGCCACAAACCCTTCCCATCCCACCGTGGGTAACCCCAGCTCCAAATTTGGCCGTTTGCCCTTATGGCCGAATATGGACGTAATTTGAAAATTAAAAAGAAATGAAAATAAATTTTGGATTTTGTTTTCTACGACAACAAGATGAGGGATCCTCTGGTAGGTTAGGAGGGCAGGAAATTCTCCTAAGGTTTCAAAACGTCATGAAAACCGTTAATTGAAAGTTTCGTCTCCTAACCTTACCGAGTAAGCCGGGGGACTCAAACAGAAGACAGGACAGTACATCACTTTCGTGAGCCGATTTCATTTCAAGTTACGTTCATTTTTAGCCATGATATTATATATCATGATATCATGATATATTTTGATCATGATATCAAGATCAAGATAGCACACATACGAGCGAAAAGCGACGTTATTTTTAAGAGGACGGGTTCTTCCCTTCACAACGTGTAATAGAGAGGAAGAGCTTCTCTAAGTGCTCGTCTCACATAACGGTGGAATGGGGTTATGTGAGACGAGCTGTTTGGAAAAATTGGATAGAAAATATTTAGTTTCATATTCATAGTTTAGTTACAAATTATACGGGAATTTCACAATTTATAAGAAGCATCTGGCATAAATACCATAAACATTCCCAGGCATCCAACACATTATATAACAAGGAGCATTTTTGTTAATCTTTCTGCAGTGATAACAAACCCCGTCATTCCCTTTCCTTCCTCCTCTACATATTCTTCCTTCCCTTCCTTTCCCTTCCTCCTCTACACACTCTTCTATCCTTTCCCTTCCTCCTCTACACACTCTTCTATCCTTTCCCTTCCTCCTCTACACACTCTTCTATCCTTTCCCTTCCTCCTCTACACACTCTTCTATCCTTTCCCTTCCTTCTCTACACACTCTTCTATCCTTTCCCTTCCTTCTCTACTCTCTACAATATAATGTAGTTTAGAAGAAAATAAATTTATAGTGTATATAACAACAGCTGTTCAGAACTCTGGTAATTATACCCAAATACAAACAACTTTATTTTAGGTCGGCAAACAACTTTATTTTAGGTCGGCAAACAACTTTATTTTAGGTCGGCAAACAACTTTATTTTAGGTCGGCAAACAACTTTATTTTAGGTCGGCAAATTAGAATCAAATACAAGTAGAGATAAATAAAGCATACCTTATACAGCGCTACACATCAAATAACATAGAAAAAATTATAAATGAAGGACGTATATCCATACTGACCATTTTTTTTTTTTTTACCCATCCACTTTGACTGAACGGTAGAACGACGGTCTCACTTCATGCAGGTCGGCGTTCAATCCCCGATCATTCATAAGTGGTTGGGCACCATTCCTTTCCTCCCGTTCCATCTCAAATCCTTATCTTGACCCCTTCCAAGTGCTATAAAGTCGTAATGGCTTGGCACTTTCCCTTGATAATTAAAAATTGACTTGAGTTTTCTCGTGGTATTTACTTTAGTAGTGGCTTGTGTTGCAGATCAGTACGAGACCCATGCATCCCACTGAGGTTCAGGATATCATCGTCTCCTACGTTGATGCCACCACTGCCACAGTCACTGGAAACATTACAGACAAGTAAGTGTAATATGTTGATGCCACCACTGACACAGAACATCTTGATATCACCACTGCAACAGAACATCATGATATCACCACTGACACAGAACATCTTGATATCACCACTGACACAGAACATCTTGATATCACCACTGACACAGAACATCTTGATATCACCACTGACACAGAACATCTTGATATCACCACTGACACAGAACATCTTGATATCACCACTGACACAGAACATCTTGATATCACCACTGACACAGAACATCATGATATCACCACTGACACAGAACATCTTGATATCACCACTGACACAGAACATCATGATATCACCACTGACACAGAACATCATATCACCACTGACACAGAACATCTTGATATCACCACTGACACAGAACATCTTGATATCACCACTGACACAGAACATCTTGATATCACCACTGACACAGAACATCTTAATATCACCACTGACACAGAACATCTTGATATCACCACTGCAACAGAACATCATGATATCACCACTGACACAGAACATCATGATATCACCACTGACACAGAACATCTTGATATCACCACTGACACAGAACATCTTGATATCACCACTGACACAGAACATCTTGATATCACCACTGACACAGAACATCTTGATATCACCACTGACACAGAACATCATGATATCACCACTGACACAGAACATCTTGATATCACCACTGACACAGAACATCATGATATCACCACTGACACAGAACATCATATCACCACTGACACAGAACATCTTGATATCACCACTGACACAGAACATCTTGATATCACCACTGACACAGAACATCATGATATCACCACTGACACAGAACATCTTAATATCACCTTTATATAGAGCCTTATTATAATTCACCTTATATCACCTTAATATAAGCCTTAAACTAGAGGACTCTGCAGAAGACCTATTGGCCCATGCTGGGCAGCTCTGATGCATATATTCGTTTGCCTTTTTCGGGGTAGAAGGTAGACACAGTAGTCGCTTCTGTATATATTTATTGACTGAGATAGCAAGGTATATATCTGCCTAGCCGAGGTCCTTCTACTCTGAGTCTGTGAGGATAACTGAGGCTGCTGGGAGCATGCCTGATGCTCCTCTGTCTGGCATGACGTCAGAGGCCTACTCGCCTGTGATTGGTTACATTTCAACTGACAGAATTTGAGTATAACACATATCCAACCACTCATTAATATGTACGCCAGTGATCTTAACCTCTGTTATGTTACCAGGCAATTTCTTCTTTAATCAACAAACTTCTTCCCCAAGCAGTGTTTACTTTTCATGATTCAACAGTGTTCTACACTGGCAACTATTTGTTCTATATTTATATTGTGTGGTTATGTCTGTGTAATTATCTCACTCTCGTCCTGGGGAGCAAAGCCCAATCGCTTCTGTTGTGTTGAGAGAGAAGAGGTTGAGCCTCAGCGTCTAGGTTCATTGATGTTCACCGCCAGTGAACAGGGTGAACACACAGGTGTTCACCTGGGTCTCCTCATCAGTCAACTACTCCCATAACTCTGGTGCCATCATGCATCACTACCATTACCATCCGTCCAATTAACCCACCATCCTTTCCCCCGAGTGCTATATTCATCTCTCCGTTACCACCCCATCTCCCCACCAGATGGGAGAGAGCACCCTATCACCCACACCACCTTATTCCCATCCTCCAACACCCCAACATTACCCCGACCCCCACCTCCACCACCCCCACCACCCCCACCTCCACCCCACCCCCACCACCAGCACCACCACAATCTCCCCCACCACCACAATCCCCCACCACCCCCACCCCCACCACCCCCACCACCAGCACCACCACAATCTCCCCCACCCCCACAACCCCCACCACCCCCACCACCCAGACCACCCCCACCCCCACCACCCCCACCACCCACACCACCCCCACCGCCACCACCACCCCCACCTCCACCACCCCCACCACCAGCACCACCACAATCTCCCCCACCACCCCCACCCCCACCACCCCCACCACCAGCACCACCACAATCTCCCCCACCACCCCCACCCCCACCACCCCCACCCCCACCACCCCCACCACCAGCACCACCACAATCTCCCCCACCACCCCCACCCCCACCACCCCCACCACCCCCACCACCAGCACCACCACAATCTCTCCCACCACCCCCACCCCCACCACCCCCACCACCCCCACCACCCCCACCTCCCCCACCTCCACCACCCCCACCACCAGCACCACCACAATCTCCCCCACCACCCCCACCCCCACCACCCCCACCTCCACCACCCCCACCACCAGCACCACCACAATCTCCCCCACCCCCACCACTCCCACCCCCACCACCCCCACCCCCACCACCCCCACCCCCACCACCCCCACCACCCCCACCTCCACCACCCCCACCACCAGCACCACCACAATCTCCCCCACCCCCACCACCCCCACCACCCCCACCCCCACCCCCACCACCCCCACCCCCACCACCCCCACCACCAGCACCACCACAATCTCCCCCACCACCCCCACCCCCACCACCCCCACCACCCCCACCACCAGCACCACCACAATCTCCCCCACCACCCCCACCCCCACCACCCCCACCCCCACCACCCCCACCACCAGCACCACCACAATCTCCCCCACCACCCCCACCCCCACCACCCCCACCCCCACCACCCCCACCACCAGCACCACCACAATCTCCCCCACCACCCCCACCCCCACCACCCCCACCACCCCCACCCCCACCACCCCCACCACCAGCACCACCACAATCTCTCCACCACCCCCACCCCCACCACCCCCACCACCCCCACCTCCACCACCCCCACCACCAGCACCACCACAATCTCCCCCACCACCCCCACCCCCACCACCCCCACCTCCACCACCCCCACCACCAGCACCACCACAATCTCCCCCACCCCCACCACTCCCACCCCCACCACCCCCACCCCCACCACCCCCACCACCCCCACCTCCACCACCCCCACCACCAGCACCACCACAATCTCCCCCACCCCCACCACCCCCACCCCCACCACCAGCACCACCACAATCTCCCCCACCACCCCCACCCCCACCACCCCCCACCACCCCCACCACCAGCACCACCACAATCTCCCCCACCACCCCCACCCCCACCACCCCCACCACCCCCACCCCCACCACCCCCACCACCAGCACCACCACAATCTCCCCCACCACCCCCACCACCCCCACCACCCCCACCCCCACCACCAGCACCACCACAATCTCTCCCACCACCCCCACCACCCCCACCACCCCCACCACCCCCACCTCCCCCACCACCCCCACCTCCACCACCCCCACCACCAGCACCACCACAATCTCCCCCACCACCCCCACCCCCACCACCCCCACCTCCACCACCCCCACCACCAGCACCACCACAATCTCCCCCACCACCCCCACCCCCACCACCCCCACCTCCACCACCCCCACCACCAGCACCACCACAATCTCCCCCACCCCCACCACTCCCACCCCCACCGCCCCCACCCCCACCACCCCCAGCCCCACCACCCCCACCACCCCCACCTCCACCACCCCCACCACCAGCACCACCACAATCTCCCCCACCCCCACCCCCACCACCCCCACCCCCACCACCCCCACCACCAGCACCACCACAATCTCCCCCACCACCCCCACCCCCACCACCCCCACCACCCCCACCACCAGCACCACCACAATCTCCCCCACCCCCACCACCCCCACCTCCACCACCCCCACCACCAGCACCACCACAATCTCCCCCACCCCCACCACTCCCACCCCCACCACCCCCACCCCCACCACCCCCACCACCCCCACCTCCACCACCCCCACCACCAGCACCACCACAATCTCCCCCACCCCCACCACCCCCACCCCACCACCCCCACCACCAGCACCACCACAATCTCCCCCACCACCCCCACCCCCACCACCCCCACCACCAGCACCACCACAATCTCCCTCACCCCCACCACCCCCACCACCCCCACCACCCCCACCCCCACCACCAGCACCACCACAATCTCCCCCACCCCCACCACCCCCACCGCCACCACCCCCACCACCCCCACCTCCACCACCACCACAATCTCCCCCACCCCCACCACCCCCACCGCCACCATCCCCACCACCCCCACCTCCACCACCCCCACCACCAGCACCACCACAATCTCCCCCACCCCCACCACCCCCACCTCCACCACCCCCACCACCCCCACCACCCCCACCTCCACCACCCCCACCACCCCCACCACTCCCACCACCCCCACCACCCCCACCACCCCCACCTCCACCACCCCCACCACCCCCACCTCCACCACCCCCACCACCAGCACCACCACAATCTCCCCCACCCCCACCACCCCCCCACCCCCACCACCCCCACCACCAGCACCACCACAATCTCCCCCACCACCCCCACCCCCACCACCCCCACCACCAGCACCACCACAATCTCCCCCACCCCCACCACCCCCACCACCCCCACCCCCACCACCAGCACCACCACAACCTCCCCCACCCCCACCACCCCCACCGCCACCACCCCCACCACCGCCACCTCCACCACCCCCACCACCAGCACCACCACAATCTCCCCCACCCCCACCACCCCCACCGCCACCACCCCCACCTCCACCACCCCCACCACCAGCACCACCACAATCTCCCCCACCCCCACCACCCCCACCCCCACCTCCACCACCCCCACCACCCCCACCTCCACCACCCCCACCACCCCCACCACCCCCACCACCCCCACCACCCCCACCTCCACCACCCCCACCACTCCCACCACCCCCACCACCCCCACCACCCCCACCACCCCCACCTCCACCACCCCCACCACCCCCACCACCCCCACCGCCACCACCCCCACCTCCACCACCCCCACCACCAGCACCACCACAATCTCCCCCACCTCCACCACCCCCACCACCTCCACCACCCCCACCCCCACCACCCCCACCACCTCCACCACCCCCACCACCCCCACCTCCACCACCCCCACCACCAGCACCCCCACCACCCCCACCCCCACCACCCCCACCACCCCCACCACCAGCACCACCACAATCTCCCCAACCCCCACCACCACCCCCACCACCTCCACCACCCCCACCACCCCCACCTCCACCACCCCCACCACCCCCACCACCACCCCCACCACCCCCACCTCCACCACCTCCACCACCCCCACCACCAGCACCACCTCCATCACCCCCACCACCCCCACCACCTCCACCACCCCCACCACCCCCACCTCCACCACCCCCACCACCACCCCCACCACCCCCACCTCCACCACCCCCACCACCAGCACCACCACAATCTCCCCCACCACCTCCACCACCCCCACCCCCACCACCACCACCACCCCCACCACCCCCACCCCCACAACCTCCACCACCCCCACCACCCCCACCTCCACCACCCCCACCACCCCCACCACCACCCCCACCACCCCCAACTCCACCACCAGCACCACCTCCACCACCCCCACCACACCCACCACCTCCACCACCCCCACCTCCACCACCCCCACCACCACCCCCACCACCCCCACCACCACCCCCACCACCCCCACCACCCCCACCCCCACCACCCCCACCACCACCCCCACCCCCACCACCCCCACCACCACCCCCACCACCACCGCCACCACCACCCCCACCACCACCACCACCACCCCCACCACCACCCCCACCACCACCGCCACCACCACCCCCACCACCACCCCCACCACCACCGCCACCACCACCCCCACCACCACCACCCCCACCACCACCCCCACCACCACCGCCACCACCACCCCCACCACCACCACCACCACCCCCACCACCACCCCCACCACCACCGCCACCACCACCCCCACCACCACCCCCACCACCACCACCACCCCCACCACCACCCCCACCACCACCCCCACCACCACCACCACCACCACCCCCACCACCACCCCCACCACCACCACCACCACCCCCACCACCACCCCCACCACCACCCCCACCACCACCCCCACCACCACCACCACCACCACCCCCACCACCACCCCCACCACCCCCACCACCACCCCCACCACCACCCCCACCACCACCGCCACCACCACCCCCACCACCAGCACCACCACAATCTCCCCCACCCCCACCATTCTCACTGTAAGTATCCAATGGAACATTTGTACCATTTACTTCAGACTAAACATTATTCATCAGAACATTCTAAGAACTGTACTAGGACATGTATTAAGAATGTTAACATGTATTAAGAATGTTAACATGTATTAAGAATGTTAACATGTATTAAGAATGTTAACATGTATTAAGAATGTTAACATGTATTAAGAATGTTAACATGTATTAAGAATGTATTAACATGTAAGACATGTATTAAGAATTAACAATATTACTTGTATCTTGTTATATATTTGTCGTAGAGATTGTGATATATCTCTCTTTATCAGCTACGATCGATATATATCTCCCTATATATGCAGGGGTAATATATTGTGTCAAGTTGTTGTGTTATCTTGAGGTTATCTTGAGATGAATTCGGCGCTGAGCGTCCCCGTGGCCCGGTCCTCGACCAGGCCTCCTTTTTGTTACACATCCCCAGGAAGAAGCCCGTAGCAGCTGTCTAACTCCCAGGTACCTATTTACTGCTAGGTAAACAGGTGCATCAGGGTGAAAGAAACTCTGCCCATTTGTTTCCGTCTCCGCCGGGGATCGAACCCGGAACCTTGGGACTACGAATCCGGAGCGCTGTCTACTCATCCGTCAGAACTTGTGGGGGGGGGGGGGGAGGGAAAAAACTTTCTGACACTAATTGTTTCCCTGTTCATTTGTCCCTATCTTCAGGCTGCTTGTCAGCGTGTCTGTGCGTGAACACGAGGTGGTGAACATGAGCTACTTGGTGAACTGTTCAACGGCTTCCTCTGTACCTACTGCCCTCGTGCCCTCACCCTACACCCTGAACACCTCCAGGTACTCCCTGATGGGCACCTACAAGTCTCTCCTACGTGGTAAGTATTGGTGTACTACTGCCCTCGTGTTACGGTAGAGTGATGGTCTCGCTTCATGCAGGTCGGCGTTCAATCCCCGACCGTCCAAGTGGTTGTGCACCATTCCTTCCCCTGTCCCCATACCCAATCCTTATCCTGACCCTTTCCCAGTGCTTCATAGTCGTAATGGCTTGGTGCTTTTGCCTGATAGTTACCTTCCCTTCACACCGTACACACTAAACATGAAAATTAAGGAAACAGCAGAAACATTTTTGCTCAGACGAGGCTGATACATTTATTATATATATATATATATATATATATATATATATATATATATATATATATATATATATATATATATATATATATATATATATATATATATATATATATATATATATATATCTGTGTCCCGTTGGGAAGAGGTGAGTGGATCCCGGTTTATTGTTACCCGGTAATCTTTTCTGTATGTCAACAACTATGTTACCAAGCCAGTATTTACCCAGGTCTTTGCCTAAATCTAAGCTTAGCCAATTTACAACGATTATATTGTTGTTGATAAATTAAATAACAATAACTTATTAACATCCGTTTTGTTTTGAATTTTTCATCCACTTGTTCACTTTAATTAGTTCATCCCAAAATCTGCGGCTTTGATCATAAGAACACTAAGTACAAATCCACAAGGATTTGACTAAGGATTTTGACTCAGTTGACTAAGGAGCTGCTTGGAACATCCCGTGCGCAGGTTCGAACCCTCATCATGGCCCTTGTGGAGTTGTTCATTTGATATATCACACTATTGTGATTTCTGTGTGTATTAAAACAAAAGAATGATGGAAACTGCAGAAGGCCTATTGACCCTACGTGGCAGCTCTTATTTATATCCACCTAAACTCATTTATATATGTGTGTCTAACCCACGCTGGAAACAATCAAGGGAGCCTATTTCTGTTATGGTACGCGGTAATTGGTTTCACAAATCGACAACCCTGTACCAGACTAGTATTTACCCATGTAAATACTGGTATTTGCCCATGAAAGTACTTATATTTACCCATGTAAATACTTGTATTTACAGGTATTTACACATGTAAAGTAATACTGGTATTTACCAATGTAAAGAAAAGAATGTAAATTAGGCTTTCTACGTCTTTATTAATTTGGAAGGGCTCTAATTCCTGGCATGAAGTTTGTGATCCTTTGTTAGACACGTTCAAGTGAACAGATATCCATTCTATAGTATGGCGACCAAAATTTCACTTGCATAATCTATATGAGGCCCAACAGGAGCAAGATATAGCTGAAGAACAACATTAATTATGTCATGGCAAGGGGGCTTCCTCAAATAAATCTCAATATCCTATTCATCTTATTCCGATAATATATGATTTTTTTTAATTCCTAATAATCATAACCTTTCAGATTGTCAGTCTCATTCAGATTTTGCAATTCCAATATTATTCACTTGCTGAGGTGATTCTGAGTGTTCTGAATTGATTTTTCGCCCAAATTTTTGTATTGTCTGCGAATATGCAAGTATTACTGTCTAGTCGTGACTCTAAATCTTGTATATACTTGGTAATGTAGAGGTCTCGAGACCTCTTAGGTTAGGTTAGGTTTGGTTAGGTAGCTCTTCATTACTTGATAATGAAGAGATCCCAGGATAAAGAGTTGGGGCGATACACTCACAGTGCTTCTCACTGAAACTTAACTCACACCACACATCACTGTGGTCCACACCACACATCACAGTGGTCCACACCACACATCACGTGGTCCGTATCACACATCACTGTGGTCCACACCACACATCACTGTGGTCCACACCACACATCACTGTGGTCCACACCACACATCACAGTGGTCCACACCACACATCACGTGGTCCGTATCACACATCACTGTGTAATGTATCGGAAAATGGATAAAATGAAATGAAAAAAATGAAAACTGAAGATGTCATGGGGGTGTGGGGAGGTAGAGAGGTGGAAGGGGGTGTGAGGAAGAAGGGAGGAGTAAGGAAGGAGTGGTCAGGCAAAAGGGAAAGTTTAGAATGAGAAGGAGAGACTGAGATCAAGGAGGAATTAGAAGAGTAGAAAGTAAGAGTGAAAGAAATAGAAGGAAAGATAGAAGGGTTGAAGGAGAAAGGGCTGCCACCATCCATTTTAACTCAGTACATACATATATATATGTATGTACTGAGTTAGAATGGAACTAGTCTGTACCACAAAATTATCAAAGGTGTTATCATGTATGAAATGTATCTGCTGTAAGCATTTACTCATACTCTTTAAGCCAGTAAGCTCCGAGTCCTATACACTCTAGCTTGCAATATATCAGAAAATCCAAGATCTAGGGAACACAATTAAAGTCAGTTTAAAAATCAAGTTAATTAATTATATATGCAGGCGATGAGTCACAATAACGTGGCTGAAGTATGTTGACCAGACCACACACTGAAAGTTGAAGGGACGACGACGTTTCGGTTCCGTCCTGGACCATTCTCAAGTCGATTGTGAATGTCAAGTTAATTATATATTTAGCATTAGATCTTCATTCATAGGAATATCATTTTTAAATCATAACTTCTGATGCTAATTAACAACAATAATATACAGTGTGAGTCACCACACAAGACATTGTGTGGTGTCTAAGGCTGACTGCCCCTGAAAATCACACAACACCTTCGGTTGGAAACGCACCAAATTTATCACCTTAACAGTTCAACTTACCAAAGTCTCTGAGCCTCAGTTGGGTAGAGACGGGAGGGAGGGGCGATTATGATTGGCTGTCCCCATCCGACCTGACGGCCTAGGTCTGTGGGACTTGTTCTGATCTGTTCTGTGTCTGTCTGTCTCTGTCTGCTCTCGAATGTATAGTTCCGTGGGTATTTATGAGGGAACCGGGAGTTAAACTCCGCCTGCTAAGTAGATAGCCTCAGGCTCTCCTATCCTACCACACCTTAAACAGCGGCTTGTTTGATGGAAAGTCACCACCAACTGTCTGCAATTATCGGCGTAGCGGAAGGCAAGGTCAGTTCACACGACCTGACCTGTTGCAATTAACACTCTAGAAGTGTGACTTTTTAATTGCTAAGGCCAGACAATCCGGCGCCCTCAAATATCCTGTCTGGCTGACTCATGTTCTATGTAAATTAAAGTATAACTAAACTAAACACCTTTATAGTGTTACACACATCAAACATCACTGTGCTCCACATCATATATTACTCTGGTCAACATCACACATCACTATGGTCAACATCACTGTGCTCAACTTCACTCTGTGCTCAGCATCACGCATCATTCTTTGGTGAACATCACTCTGTGATCAACATCACACAGTACACTGTGATCAACATCACACAGTACACTGTGATCAACATCACACAATATACTGTGATCAACAACACACAGTACACTGTGATCAACATCACACAGTACACTGTGATCAACATCACACAGTACACTGGGATCAACATCACACAGTACACTGTGATCAACATCACACAGTACACTGTGATCAACATCACACAATATACTGTGATCAACATCACACAGTACACTGTGATCAACATCACACAGTACACTGTGATCAACATCACACAGTACACTGTGATCAACATCACACAGTACACTGTGATCAACATCACACAATATACTGTGATCAACATCACACAGTACACTGTGATCAACATCACACAGTACACTGTGATCAACATCACACAATATACTGTGATCAACATCACACAGTACACTGTGATTAATATCACAGAGTACACTGTGCTATATTTCTCACAATATACTGTGCTAAACATTACACAGTACAATGTGCTAAACATCGCACAATACACAGTGATAAGGATCACACAGTACACTGTGATCAACATCACACAGTACACTGTGATCAACATCACACAGTACACTGTGATCAACATCACACAGTGTACTGTGTGATGCTTACACAGCATCTCACAGTACACTGCTCAAGATTTCCATAATCCATATTTCGTGTTATTCATTTCACACAATAATGCTTAACAGGTACAGTAAAGATCTATTTAAAACCCTTTTGACAGCAGCTATGAAATATGGTCATACTCACCTATGCACAACAAAATACAAATTCAAAACAATAATCCTTTCATTATAGAATTTTTAATTAGTGTTCAAAATGTAGGAAAAACATGAAAATTAATGCATATTTATCGCTTCACAGGGTGGAGGTGCTCTGGGAGGCTGCGATGAGCGGGTGTTCCACTTATTGTTAATCACGCGTTTCTCGTTATTTACAGGAGTATGTGTGGTGAATAACTTGATAAATCACATAACACATGATAATATTTCAGTTGATGAACTGGTATACTCCATTACAACCAGTATAGAGCAGTGAAAAAGATTTGAACATAATTTACAATGGTGTTGGGCTCTGGGCGATGACTTATAGCCTAATTGGCATCATATGGAGAAGAGAGTATTGAAACAGAGATGTAAGCCACAACTGTGGCGCCCACGGATTCATAATCGTCATATGACGATAACTGCATTAACGTAGTAATTAAACCATGAAATATGAGCAGGATTTTTTCAAGGGTCAAGGTAAACTCCATTACATGCACATAGACCTATTATATCCTTATTTGCATCATACATGTAAAATGCAGGCGGCAATAATTGTTTACATCGTCATATAGCGACAACCGCATTACCCCCGTGAATCAACATATGACGAGGAGGAGGAGAAGTCCGAGTGGCAGCCAGGAGTCCCTAGCTTACGGACCTTACATGAATTTTTTTTAGGGGGAAGGAGTTCTGTATCGGAGGGCTGGTTATACTAAGTATAGAGCTGGTGAGTTAGTGAAGGCCTCTAGGTCTTCCGTTTCTTCTTTGTCTGAGCCTTGCTGCGAGATGACATGGCCGTGCTGTCATTGGCGTTCGGTGAGGTGACCTCCATGAGAAAGTCTTTTGTGGAGTAAATGTTGGGCTGCGGCGATGGAGCTGCTACTGAGAGTTCCTCGTCAGAGGAGTCTGTGGCGTAGTCTGTTGTTGGTGGGTTTGGCTTTGGCCTCACAGCCTAACGTTGAGGTTGACTCTGGAGTCGATGAGTGACAGTAGAAGCTGGTTCAGTCACGTCAGTGGTGGTGGTGCTGATTGTCAGAGACAGCACACGTCTGCGAGCGCATCTGCAGAGATGTTGATGATGGGAGCCTTGAGATTGGAGTTTAGAATGCTGCTGTTTGTGCAGCCTGGGTCTTTGGTGGAACTGAAATCTAAGTTGAGATCGACCTAGTGGTTGACCTTGTTGAAGTTCCCTGTGTGGTAGGGGAAGGTAGTGAGACTTGCGTCAGGGGCTGAGGTGGGGGTCCAGGCCATTGGCGAAATACAGCACGTTCAGTTCCCTGGCGAATCGGTGGTTGTCTCATCATCCACTAGTCTAATAAGAACAGGGATAGCTTTTTTCAGTTCGTTAGGGAGTGAGTTCCACAGACTAGGTCCCTTTATTTGCATCAGAAACAGGGATAATGCCTGTACGTGATGCAAGGGGCTGCGAAGGTGCTGGTAGGGCCCCATTGTGAAGGCTGGGTCCCCTGGTGGGAGGAGCCACTATTTAGTAAGACTGCGAAGTCTTCTGGTTGGTTGGTTGGTGGGAGATGAGGTGCTGGGTTGAGCGCTGGGTGCTCCGGTGGCGAAACTAGAAGGGCTGTCTTTCTTAGCTCCGATCTGGGTCTTGATATTCTCTGCCCCAAATGTTTCCTGTCCGCTGCCCCATCAGACAGGAAACCTCACACAATAATGATGGCCCAGGGAGCACACTCTGCACTTCTGGATGGGGGTGCTGGCACGTGTTGGTGGGGTGGGAGAACTCATAGCACTTGAAACACTGTTGGAGTTCGTGGTATCTTTCCTTCTCTATTTAGTATGGTGGAATCTTAATGCCGAAGCAGTAGAGACCTTGTGTGGCAGTCTGTGTAGCCGCTGCTGAGGAGGTGAGTGTTAGCTAAATTGTTAGGTCCTCGTCGTCGATGTAGCAGAGAACAAGGTCGAATACTCTGAGGGTCGGGTTTTCGTCCTCGATGTTGTTATTGATCTGATTTTGTATCCGGTCCGCGATCCACCAGCTGGTCCTGCTGATGAAAACTGTTCTTTCAGTAAGGTTCTTCAATGGGAAGTTGGGGGAGGAGGTGGCGCTCTTTGCGGAGAGTGCAATCGAATGTCTGGAGTTTCTCAAGGTCCTCTGCACATGAGAAGTAGAGAATGATATCCTCTTCTTGGATATCATGAAGAGGCGTTCTTGGCGTTGTGCTGTAGATAAAGTAGCGGCGACTAAAACAGAGGTGTGTGTTAAAGGGAGACTTGCCGCACCGTACGGCGGGATGTTGTGTTTATGGCGTCAGCTGATCCTTGTTGTGTTTATGGCGTCAGCTGATCCCTGTTGTGTTTATGGCGTCAGCTGATCCCTGTTGTGTTTATGGCGTCAGCTGATCCCTGTTGTGTTTATGGCGTCAGCTGATCCCTGTTGTGTTTATGGCGTCAGCTGATCCCTGTTGTGTTTATGGCGTCAGCTGATCCCTGTTGTGTTTATGGCGTCAGCTGATCCCTGTTGTGTTTATGGCGTCAGCTGATCCTTGTTGTGTTTATGGCGTCAGCTGATCCTTGTTGTGTTTATGGCGTCAGCTGATCCCTGTTGTGTTTATGGCGCCAGCTGATCCTTGGTGCTGCAGCGAGGCAGTTATTTTCTGTGCCTGGCTGTTGGTGGCGCCATGTATAAATGTGGCAAAGGTTAAATGTGACCCAATTTGTTGGTCGAATGCAGATATTTAGCCAGTGCTTTGACTATTTGATATTTTTCCTGTAACGAGAGGTCATCTCCTCCTAATATATGCTCGATGGCAAAAGGTATTTTAAGTGTGCTAAATTCTTGTTAGAAATTTACTCTGGCACTATCGAACACTATCTCCTTCACTATTTCAGACAGTGAAGGAGATAGTGTTCGATTGTTTCTGGCACCTGACAATGGATGCAGAGTTCGTTAATGTCTGTTCTGTACTTAAATCTATTATATACATGATATCCTCACCTTCCTGCACAATTTCAATAGGTGAGATGCCGGCTCCGTCCTTGAGTATCTTCAGGATGTCATTTTTGCTGAAGGCATGACCGTCGTGAGGGGTAGTCCCTAACTATGAATCGTTTGGGACGCATTGTGTCCACCCCCTCTATGGGTAGCAGTGGCAATGGATGTTTTGTCGAAAGGTGTCAAGCTCTCTGGTACTTTATTGGGCAATTCTCATTGCATAAGGAAACCCTCCGGTTGCTTCCGAGTACACTCGTGAGGGTAGTGGGGCTGACCTCTCTCCTAGGGTAATGCGCCTTGCCTAAAGAGGAGAGATGAGAGATCTAGGTCCGTCTGCGGCGGGTGCTCGCATTGCAATGAATGCTTTTCACACCTTACCAAGCCTATAATGTCTTAGTCATGGAAATACTTCCTTAAACCCAATCAATGTAACCAGGAGTCAGGGATGCTCCCTTAACTGTTCGTTATTTTGCAGGTATAACTAATCTGATTTTCCTGTTTCCCAACATGTATAACTACGGGGTTATACATGTTATTGTTATATATGTGTTATATATGTTATTGTTTTATAATTGAAACATTTGGTATAATTTCAGCTTGTGAGTGAGTTTCTGGGGTCGTCAAGTGCCTGGACCGGCCAAGCTTCAGTGCTCTGTCAGCAGGTTATTGATGACCTCGTGTTAGTGGAAGAGGTGTGGGTCCCTCTGCTGCTCACCACCCCCTTCACCATCTCATTTATTAAGGTCTGTGCTTCCTATTACTGACGCTACTAGTAATACTGTGACTTCCTGTTTTTAGGAAGTTTGATTTCAGAACTCTTAATCTGTTTAATTAGTGAGTTAGAACGCACTATGTACGTGTACTGTTGACGGTTATAATAGAAAAATATTATATTCTTTCCCTCAATGTTGGTTATTCATAATGTTAATGTTGTCCTGACCCACGTTAGAGGAGGCTTTCATTCTATATATTGTGTGATGATGCTGACACTGTCAGAGGATATTTTTATTGTGTATACTGTAATATAATATTGCTGTATTTCGGATTTATCTTCCTTATGATTCATATAATTCAATATAACGAATTTTAATAAATCAGAACTCTAAATTTCACTATGTTAATGGATTTGTAATTGTCCTGACTGAATGATAATTTGCCACAATTAAGAGCAAATTTTCAGTAAGTGTAAATTGTTACATTATGAATATTAATTTATCGTACTCAAGGGCAATTTCTGAGTGCTAGTTTGGCATGGCCGAGTGTTAATTATGATTTATCTTACTTCCAGGGTGCTCCGCTCTTCTCTAGTCTGGACTGGGGGCTGGGTGTTAAGTACACCTACTATGCTAGTTAGTATTACTGTCAGTTTATGTATACCTACTATGCTAGCTAGTATTACTGTCAGTTTATGTATACCTACTATGCTAGCTAGTATTACTGTCAGTTTATGTATACCTACTGTGCTAGCTAGTATTACTGTCAGTTTATGTATTCCTACTGTGCTAGCTAGTATTACTGTCAGTTTATGTATACCTACTATGCTAGCTAGTATTACTGTCAGTTTATGTACATCTTCAATGTCAATTATCCTATATGCAGGCATAAGAATCCCAAATGTTGCACCTTTTCCCACCAATAACAGTGAAAGAGTTCACTATATAAGAGATAATGCTATGCTAGAGACTGCCCTGCATTCCATGTCACAGGAACCAGACGAATAACACCAAATGAGTGCCATAAAAGCCCTTGTGGAACCCCCCCCCCCCCTATACAAGGGAGATGATTTAGCAAGGGGAAGAACGATAGATATTAATACCTAAATTGTCAAGGCACTATCACCAAGTCGATAGTTATTGAAAGACTACCCTACCAATACCTTTAATAGTAACACCAAGTCAAATACTCAGATCTTCCATGAATAGATAACATCATTTGTATTTACCAGTTTTTAAATTGTATTAAAACGTGCAAAACAAAGTTAATTTTATAAATGGTTTCTTTAATGAAACAAATAAAGTGTTTGCAGCCTTTCCTGAAACTCACATAAAGGACTAATCTAATAAGAATATATGGAAGCTAGAATACAATATTTTCTTATATGATAGGAAACACAGACTACAGAGTAGGGGTCGACGTCTACAAGAAAGTACATTCATCTATAACTAAGCCGCTAAATACCAAAAATAATATGGTGGAAGTTCTGATAATCAAAACAGAAATCTTAAATGCAGCTTTTGTATTTGTTTGTAAGTCACCAGAGGAAGGCCTTACCATTTTAAGGGCCAACTAATACAAATACAACTCTTCTTAGAAAGCTTCACAAATCCAGTCACAAACATCCTCTTGCTCGGCGACATCAATTTACAGCACCTAAAATGGAAAAATGTAGAAAATATCGACATATCAGAGTGAATTCCAGGAAGCCGTCAAAATGAGCTTTCACATACAAATGACCTCTAATGGATGTGATACATTTGCATTGAAACTAGTAGATAGTACAGCCAACTAGAAAAGAAAGCACCCTAGGCATTATATTCACAAGCAATGATGAATTGATAAGACATTTAATGATTATAAATACATTTTACTTAGATCATAACCTAATCGAAGTTAAGACAAGTATGTCTAAACCGTCGCTCTATCGTCCAACCCACATGGTTAGCTCAAAAATTCAAAGCTAAGTCAGTGCCTCGCGAGAATATGGCTGGTAGCACTAGACATATGCTGAAGTCACACAATTCTAAGAAAAAAGAGAAAACTAAATGTAAATTGATGTGAAACCTGCCCTCAGTGTATAGGCGAAGAAAACAAATCTCAGAAGTACTCAAATGTTACACTTCCCTGAACCACATGGAAACCTACGGAGATAAATATCGATGATCGACTTAGAAACCTGAGAATGATATAAATCCCAGAGAGAGAGAGAGAGAGAGAGAGAGAGAGAGAGAGAGAGAGAGAGAGAGAGAGAGAGAGGGAGAGAGAGAGAGAGAGAGAGGGAGCGAGAGAGAGAGAGAGAGAGAGAGAGAGAGAGAGAGAGAGAGAGAGAGAGAGAGAGAGAGAGAGAGAGAGAGAGAGAGAGAGAGAGAGCGAGAGAGAGAGAGAGAGAGAGGGAGCGAGAGAGAGAGAGAGAGAGAGAGGGAGCGAGAGAGAGAGAGAGAGAGGGAGCGAGAGAGAGAGAGAGAGAGAGAGGGAGCGAGAGAGAGAGAGAGAGAGAGAGAGAGAGAGAGAGAGAGAGAGAGAGAGAGAGAGAGAGAGAGAGAGAGAAGAGAGAGAGAGAGAGAGAGCGAGAGAGAGAGAGAGAGCGAGAGAGAGAGTGCGAGAGAGTGCGAGAGAGTGCGGAAGAGAGCGGGAGAGAGAGAGAGAGAGAATCAAGCGATCATCAGTGAAATCGAGAGGAACCCAAAATATATCTTCTCCTGTGGAAGGTCTAGAACAAAAACTACATTTAGTATTGGGCCACCCACGTATGGGAGATGGATCACGAAGGACAAGAAGGAAGTGGGTGTCAGAGAAGAAAGAGGGTCTGACAGCTGAGTGAACAGCGCTTCGGATTCGTAGTCCTGAGGTTCGCGTTCAATCTCTGGTAAAGGCGGAAACAAATGGGCAGAGTTTCTTTCACCCTGATGCATCTGTTCGCCTAGCAGTAAATAGGTACCTGGGAGTTAGATAGCTGCCATGGGCTGCTTCCTGGGGAGGTGTAACAAAAAGGAAACCTGGTCGAAGACCGGGCCTCGGGTACGCTAAGCCCCAAAATCCTCTCAAGATAACCTCGAGAAGTTACTTTAACACCAATTAACCTCCTTCAAGTCATTGAGAGCATGCCCATGCACTCTACCTCCTGCCCATATTCCTGGAATTCAACATTTATAAAGAATAACTAAAAAAAAAAACACTCTCAGGCCGAAAACATTATTTGGAGACAAAGCCTAAATCCTGAACCTTGATACACCAAAAACAGTCAAGATCATAACACTACGCAAAGATGATATTAAAGTGGATGTAAAATTGACCAATAGCACTACTATCATGCATCATAAAAATCTTCTGAAGATTATTTATAAGTTAGATCACAAAACATGCGGAGACACCTCTATATAACCCCGAGATAACATGGGTGTAGTGCTAGGAAACTGTGCATGGCTTAAGGTGCCGTGGAAGACAGGTGAAATACCGACACAATACACTCAAATTTTGCGAACTCTTTCGATAAATGGTTCGAAATTTCTCCCAGTCTTCATCGTCCCGGATGAAGTCTACACCACCACCACTTCAACCTCAAGTTCTCAAACTCAGGACCCAGTCCCGAACATTACAGTGAGCGCCGTCGGGCTCACGGACCTCCTGTCAACAGCTGCAACGCCGGACACCCCGGCCACCCGGACGCCAACGCCTCCTCCTCATCCATCAACAACTGCTGTCACAGTTTCACCTCTTGTGTGTGCAC
The DNA here is from genome assembly GCF_040958095.1 of Procambarus clarkii. NCBI lineage: Eukaryota > Metazoa > Arthropoda > Malacostraca > Decapoda > Cambaridae > Procambarus > Procambarus clarkii. The sequence goes on along the minus strand of NC_091226.1, from coordinate 17,708,415 downwards.
CCTCTGAACTATCTACATCTGCTGTAGGACCTGCGGAGACTCAACAAGCAAGAACTCATCCCTCAAGATCCACCGTGTCTGCTTTTGAGTCAGACGACTCATCGGATGAGGAAGTCGAGGTTGGATCACTATCTCCTCCACGGAAGCATCCCTACTAAACCGACGATTTCCTTCTGGACACTATCTCCAACGAAAGCGTCACCATGTCATCGCGTAGTATGACCAACGGGCCTGCCAAGAAGCCCTTGAAGAAGACCGACGATCCAAGCCTGATAAAATCATAAAGAAAGACCATCGTCGTAATGTAGTAACGTAGAACTTCACCAAATCCGCGACGAGAAGCCCTGCCCCCTGCAAGACGCAACAGCGAGCAACCATGTGAATTCCACCCTACCACCAAACCATAGCGTCAGCTGCAAGTCTTATCCACGGTGGTTGGGCCACCGACCTTTTTCCCTCCATTTCGACTTGTCTCCAGTTCCTAGCTCAAGAATTCTGCATCCTCGCCCCTGTCTTCCATCCCCTGCTTACCTGTTCTAGAGTCCTTGGAACGTGGAACGAACTGTGTGGAGGGTTATTAAAGACATCACAGTACCTTACTGACCAGACAGAATGTAAACACTTCGTCCTGGACACAGTTTCAGCAAAAAAAAATATTTCAATCGAAAACTGGAACACATCTCAGAGTGAAGATACATCTATTGTGGAAATATTTTTGTTACATGCAATAATTTCCTCGAGTCAAATGCTCTTGGCATCAATATAAATTATGATATTGCATGTTGCAGACGCGACCAACGTGGACTGGGTGTTGCAGCTCAACTACACCAAGACCGGAAACTTTACCTTAATAGGCAATGCTTCCAATGCCATCAGCTGGGTGAGTATTGGCTATATGGAGGCCAGACATAAGTGTGGTGAGTATTATAGTTATGGAGGCCAGACGTCAGTGTGGTGAGTATTATAGTTGTGAGGGATCTAGATCCCTCAGCTAGTTTTCCTAGTTTCTAGATTAGGTTAGTCACTCTAGAAACTGAAGCTTTCAAAATAACATACTTGTTGGGTGCTGAATGAAAGTTTATGTTATGGTCTATCATTTGTGAGTAGTCAGAAGTCTGTGATGGCTCTGTAGAGAGAATTGCAGAGATTTTCCTGTTTCTGTGAAACAGGATGATCGAGGTGAGAGTGAAGTGGGATGTGAGGTACTTGACTAAAACCGTTAGAGGTGGGGGGGAGAGTGGAGTGAACGTTGCCCCCCCCCACATGGGAGACATCGCGCCTTTGTCTTTAGGCCTCCCCCTCCTTGTGACGTCACGGGATGCTCGAGGGTGAGTGAGCCTGTGATTGGTTTAGGCATGTGTGCACCAAGCCGAGTTTTGGCGCGGAGGCAGGTGATTGGTTTAGGCATGAGGGAATCGTGCCGGCTCCAGGCTGATTGGTCAAGACAAGGTAGGAGGAAGGTATGGGCATTTGAGTTTCCCTGCCCGCCAGGGAGGCAGTTTGAATTGGGCGGCAAGCTGAGGAAGAAGTGTCTGGTAGAGGTGGCAGGCTGGCCACCTCCACCTCCCGTTAATCGCTTCTGTTGTCCAAATTACTCATCGAATATGGCACTCCTGCCATCAGGGGTTATGTCAAGGCCCAATTAGGTGAATTGGGGCCAAGGATTTACGGAAGGAACAGTAAAAAGCTAAAGAGACAGTTGACAGTGTTCACCCATGAGGCAGCTGGCAGAGCCTCATGGTGTAACAGGTGGGTCGAGTATCCTGTCTAGTGGCAATGGACAATTGGTGTTGGGCAGTGTAAGTGAGTGTGATATTACAGGCCCATGTTGGACTTTGCATCCCGCCAGGCTGCGTCAGTGTGGGGACGCCGCCGGTCATTGTCACCCCAGTGTAGAACAGGGCAGGCTCTGGTTTGCTGGAGTTGTGGGCGATTCCTCAACCACGTGTGTATGCCCGGGGGCCACCCCGGCCACCCGCCGCATGGTCCGGCCACATGACCCGGCTACCCCACCTGCCTGCCCGCGCGCCAGCCACCCACCCAGGCCACCCGTGCGGCCAAACCACCACCCCAGCCGGGTGGGGTGCTATGACGTCATGCGCTACCCGTGGCCACCCCCAGGCCACCCAGCCGCTCGGCCCGGCCCGGCTCGGCCCGCGCGCTGGCTACCACCACCCCCCCCCCCTCTCAGCTCGGGAGGGGCGCTGTGGGCCACGCGGTGGCCACATGCCTTGGCCACTTTCCTGGGACAGCCTAGGGCCACATCTTGTCGACGCATGAGGGGCAAGCAAGCTAAGTGTTGACAGCTAGTGTGGTAGTGACCTGGGAAATGAGGAAAAAAATAAGGGAAAGAGGGCAGTAGACGTGAGTACTATTATCATTGTGTACAGTGTGATGGGTACCGGTGGAAATTTCTGGTAAGAGTTGTCTCAGAGCCTCGCCAGGCTAGAGAAGCAGCTGAGTGACAGCTGTCAGTAGGGTCCAGGTGATTGGTAGGGGGGAACCTGGAGATAGGTGTTATACACGAGACCACACTGTAATATCATAATGTATATATGTGTGTAGTAGACTGACTAGAGTATGTAACCGGTCAGTGTAGAGATTTACCATATAAGTGATCCAGCCTGTCGATTCTATATAATCGTTCAGACTGGATTAATGCCATAGAGTACCGTAAAATTATAATCATTAGAGGTAGGCAGTACATTTACCTGATGATATAATTTTCATTGATTATGTGAATGCCATTTCTATATGTTCATTTGCATGCTTTATGTACTGTGTTGTGTGGTAAGTCAGTAGATGTGATTGCTGACTGATTGCTTAATGATGTCATTAGCATGTGGGGTATGCTGACGGCATCATTATGTTGCAGGTTTGTGCAGTATTGTTATCAGTTTATACAATATTACTGCCCTAGGAACTGTGTTGAGGGTTTAGGGACCTCTAGGATTATTCAGGGGAATTCACAGTACTTAATGAGAGCAGGCAATTGATGGGTTAATTGCCTTGCTGAGGTAAGTGTGTGTTCACAGTAGTCCTTTGCAACGGGTGCAAGAAAAAGAGGGGGGGGGGCAGTAATATTAGTATACTCTTGTGTGTTGCACAACCGTGTGTCATTATTGTGTGGGCACAGTAATTAGCGAGTTGCAGTAGCCGCAACCATATGTGGGCAGTTCATTTATGATGTTGCATGCCATTGTAGTGTGACCTATGTAACGCTGGGGTTACTTTGTTTCTTTAAGTTGTGTTGAGGACTTAAGGATTCAGTGAGTTAATTAAGTAAGGGGTAATTAACTGGATAAGGGGTGCACACTTAGTATTGTGGAGTGAGTGAGGGCTGTTATGAGAGAAAACAGTGTTGAGCTTGAGTGAGATACGTCTTGGGAGCAATTAATTGTCCGTGTGACAACTAATTGACCACTCTAGCTAATTATGTAATTAGCCTTCTCATCATGAATTCACGTAGTGGGAGAGGATCTGTCAGAGTCTGTCAGTATTTGTGTTAACGTAATTTGCTCGAGACTAATTACCTTTCTGGGGTATAGCAATTAGTGGCTCAGGTTAATTAGTGGAGTAATTAACATTGGAGAGCTCCGATGACTCGGTAAAGCGAGGTCATGGAGCTAGCATAAATCGTTGTATTAATCATATCCTGTCTGAGGACAGTGGATTAGTGGCACATCTTGTTAATTAGGGTAATTAACTCCTTTCCCGTGAATTCACAGTGTTTGATGAGACCTGCTTAGGCAGTGCGGAGTGAGACTTATTTGTGGATGATTAGTTATCGGTCCTGATGACAGTTAATTAATTGCTCAGAATTAATTAGGGAATTAATTAGGGTAATTAACACTCACTAGTAAATTTTTGACACAGACTGTTGAGAAGCTACCAAGTTAGGGTAGGCTTAGTTAACGTAACTCAATGGGGATGTAATTAGTGGTCCGTTTGACCTTAATTGAGAATTACTCACTGAATACTTGCAAGGAGTCAAGTGTGATGTAATATAAGTTTGAGTTATTGTTAACAAGAGAGACAAGTGTTAAAGATTAACTTAGAGTATCATCATGTTGTTGTCTAGTGTGAGACAATTGTTTGTGATTACCGTAGTACTTTGTTGCTGACTGCTGCGATCAGTCAATTAACGTAATTAATCACTTAAGGCAATTTCTTTTGGTTGTCGTCTGGTGACGAGAGTAGAGTAATCTAGGGATCTGTGGAGCTGTGTCCCAGAATCCCGCCTTGCCTGTCTTTGTTACTATTTACAACAGTGCAACTTCTTGTAGGGAGTTGCAAAGAGTGTTCACACTGAGTTGTGATAGGGGGGGGGGAGTCACTGTTGGACTACCCGCCTAGTTACGTGGGTCTCTCCTGGGGGGCGGGAGGACCACTAAGTTTGTGATTATAGTAGCTGTCAGGGAAACCGAGACACTATTGATTGCATGCTTGTGTCTTCAGTGGATATCCTTCATTTGTTCAGTTAGTTCATGTTGTCAGCCCGAAGTGTCAGCAAGATGGAGCCTGCTGTCACTTCTCGAGGGGCTGTTGAATAGCTGTGTTGCAAATGCCACTTGATGTACAATAACGTAACCATTCACTGTGGTGTAACTTAGTCTGTGATATTTTTCTTTGATTTGCAATATTGCATCATCAGTGGGCACACCTGTGTTCAGGTTAGTTCAGTATGCAGCCTCACAGCAAGGGTTGCTATTTAGCTGTTTGTTATCGTGCCACTGGATGGACATTAACGTAACGTAAACTTGGTAATGTAGTAGTTAGTCTCTTGTTATTAATAAATTGTTATTTTATAGAAGACGGTCTTTAATGTCAACCCTTCAACCATTCTTTTTCACCCATGTTCTGCTTTATACGATTGAATGTTGATGTGATCTTTTGATATGACGGCTGTTCTTGGGAATTCGAATTCCAATTCATAGCGCCACATTAAATATAAATATTTGATTATGAGAACCCGTTGGTTACCCTTTATTAGTTTTAACGTCCTGTTTAACTAGGAGGAACCAGCGGCCTATGTGGACAGGTTTTCACCCCTGGTGGTGGAGGCCTGGCGGTTTGCTCCCGCTTTTCCTTTTTCTATTGGACTCATACTTAACTGCCGTGAGCAGCCTTTAAACTTGTAGTCCACCTCCTAAGGGAGGTAGGCGTAGAGAAAAATATCACAATAGTTATGGAGGCCAGACATCAGTGTGGTGAGTATTATAGTTATGGAGGCCAGACATCAGTGTGGTGAGTATTATAGTTATGGAGGCCAGACATCAGTGTGGTGAGTATTATAGTTATGGAGGCCAGACATCAGTGTGGTGAGTATTATAGTTATGGAGGCCAGACATCAGTGTGGTGAGTATTATAGTTATGGAGGCCAGACATCAGTGTGGTGAGTATTATAGTTATGGAGGCCAGACATCAGTGTGGTGAGTATTATAGTTATGGAGGCCAGACGTCAGTGTGGTGAGTATTATAGTTATGGAGGCCAGACATCAGTGTGGTGAGTATTATAATTATGGAGGCCAGACATCAGTGTGGTGAGTATTATAGTTATGGAGGCCAGACGTCAGTGTGGTGAGTATTATAGTTATGGAGGCCAGACATCAGTTTGGTGAGTATTATAGTTATGGAGGCCAGACGTCAGTGTGGTGAGTATTATAGTTATGGAGGCCAGACGTCAGTGTGGTGAGTATTATAGTTATGGAGGCCAGACGTCAGTGTGGTGAGTATTATAGTTATGGAGGCCAGACGTCAGTGTGGTGAGTATTATAGTTATGGAGGCCAGACGTCAGTGTGGTGAGTATTATAGTTATGGAGGCCAGACATCAGTGTGGTGAGTATTATAGTTATGGAGGCCAGACATCAGTGTGGTGAGTATTATAGTTATGGAGGCCAGACATCAGTGTGGTGAGTATTATAGTTATGGAGGCCAGACATCAGTGTGGTGAGTATTATAGTTATGGAGGCCAGACGTCAGTGTGGTGAGTATTATAGTTATGGAGGCCAGACATCAGTGTGGTGAGTATTATAATTATGGAGGCCAGACATCAGTGTGGTGAGTATTATAGTTATGGAGGCCAGACGTCAGTGTGGTGAGTATTATAGTTATGGAGGCCAGACATCAGTGTGGTGAGTATTATAGTTATGGAGGCCAGACGTCAGTGTGGTGAGTATTATAGTTATGGAGGCCAGACGTCAGTTGGGTGAGAATTATAGTTATGGAGGCCAGACATCAGTGTGGTGAGTATTATAGTTATGGAGGCCAGACGTCAGTGTGGTGAGTATTATAGTTATGGAGGCCAGACGTCAGTGTGGTGAGTATTATAGTTGTGGAGGCCAGACGTCAGTATGGTGAGTATTATAGTTATGGAGGCCAGACGTCAGTGTGGTGAGTATTATAGTTATGGAGGCCAGACGTCAGTGTGGTGAGTATTATAGTTATGGAGGCCAGACATCAGTGTGGTGAGTATTATAGTTATGGAGGCCAGACATCAGTGTGGTGAGTATTATAGTTATGGAGGCCAGACGTCAGTGTGGTGAGTATTATAGTTATGGAGGTCAGACATAAATTGGGTGAGTATTATAGTTATGGAGGCCAGACATCAGTGTGGTGAGTATTATAGTTATGGAGGCCAGACGTCAGTGTGGTGAGTATTATAGTTATGGAGGCCAGACATCAGTGTGGTGAGTATTATAGTTATGTAGGCCAGACATCAGTGTTGTGAGTATTATAGTTATGGAGGCCAGACATCAGTGTGGTGAGCATTATAGTTATGGAGGCCAGACATCAGTGTGGTGAGTATTATAGTTATGGAGGCCAGACGTCAGTGTTGTGAGTATTATAGTTATGGAGGCCAGACGTCAGTGTGGTGAGTATTATAGTTATGGAGGCCAGACATCAGTTTGGTGAGTATTATAGTTATGGAGGCCAGACGTCAGTGTGGTGAGTATTATAGTTATGGAGGCCAGACGTCAGTGTGGTGAGTATTATAGTTATGGAGGCCAGACATCAGTGTGGTGAGTATTATAGTTATGGAGGCCAGACATCAGTGTGGTGAGTATTATAGTTATGGAGGCCAGACGTCAGTGTGGTGAGTATTATAGTTATGGAGGCCAGACGTCAGTGTGGTGAGTATTATAGTTATGGAGGCCAGACGTCAGTGTGGTGAGTATTATAGTTATGGAGGCCAGACATCAGTGTGGTGAGTATTATAGTTATGGAGGCCAGACATCAGTGTGGTGAGTATTATAGTTATGGAGGCCAGACGTCAGTGTGGTGAGTATTATAGTTATGGAGGCCAGACGTCAGTGTGGTGAGTATTATAGTTATGGAGGCCAGACGTCAGTGTGGTGAGTATTATAGTTATGGAGGCCAGACGTCAGTGTGGTGAGTATTATAGTTATGGAGGCCAGACATCAGTGTGGTGAGTATTATAATTATGGAGGCCAGACGTCAGTGTGGTGAGTATTATAGTTATGGAGGCCAGACGTCAGTGTGGTGAGTATTATAGTTATGCAGGCCAGACATCAGTGTGGTGAGTATTATAATTATGGAGGCCAGACATCAGTGTGGTGAGTATTATAGTTATGGAGGTCAGACATAAATTGGGTGAGTATTATAGTTATGGAGCCCAGACATCAGTGTGGTGAGTATTATAGTTATGGAGGCCAGACGTCAGTGTGGTCAGTATTATAGTTATGGAGGCCAGACGTCAGTGTGGTGAGTATTATAGTTATGGAGGCCAGACATCAGTGTGGTGAGTATTATAGTTATGGAGGCCAGACATCAGTGTGGTGAGTATTATAGTTATGGAGGTCAGACATCAGTTTGGTGAGTATTATAGTTATGGAGGTCAGACATAAATTGGGTGAGTATTATAGTTATGGAGCCCAGACATCAGTGTGGTGAGTATTATAGTTATGGAGCCCAGACATCAGTGTGGTGAGTATTATAGTTATGGAGGCCAGACATCAGTGTGGTGAGTATTATAGTTATGGAGGCCAGACGTCAGTGTGGTGAGTATTATAGTTTTGGAGGCCAGACGTCAGTGTGGTGAGTATTATAGTTATGGAGACCGACATCAGTGTGGTGAGTATTATAGTTATGGAGGCCAGACGTCAGTTAAGTGAGTATTATAGTTATGGAGGCCAGACGTCAGTTGGGTGAGAATTATAGTTATGGAGGCCAGACGTCAGTTGGGGGAGTATTATAGTTATGGAGGCCAGACGTCAGTTGGGTGAGAATTATAGTTATGGAGGCCAGACGTCAGTGAGGTGAGTATTGTTGTTATAGAGGCCAGACGTCAGTGTGGTGAGTATTATAGTTATGGAGGCCAGACGTCAGTGTGGTGAGTATTATAGTTATGGAGGCCAGACGTCAGTGTGGTGAGTGTTATAGTTATGGAGGCCAGACGTCAGTGTGGTGAGTATTATAGTTATGATGGCCGACATCAGTTGGGTGAATATTATAGTTATAGAGGCCAGACAAAGGCTTCTATTTGTTAGCAAATAAGTTAAAGTGTTCGCATTGCTCACCAAACAACTCCTCCCGATTTTCCGATTTTTTAAATTCACAGTTGTACTGCAATTAAATATTCACAAAATTAGAACCATATTTTATGCAATGTGGTGAGTTAAAATTCTCCATATTGCTAATCACACAGCGAAAATGTTCTAATTATTTGGCCGCAAGTGGAATGTAAACTAAGGGAACTATATATAGGTTTAGTTGCCTCAGTTCCTTGCCGAATCTTGCCTTTAGTTCCCTATCATTTTCAGACCAACTACAGCAGCGTGGTGCACGTGGTGCCTGTGGTCTCTGATAGGTGGACGGCCACGGCCCTGTGCCCGTGTCTGTCGGCCACGGAGGGATTCAACATCACCATCAACCTAACAGCTGCCACCAACCCGCCCTTCTCAGCTCAGATCTATGCCACTTACGACAATGGCATGCTCTTCCGTGAGTTGTTTACGGAGTTGTATGTAGTTCAGTTCTACGCAAGATTAGGCTATTGTGTGTCTTTTTCACTCATTCCCCACCTCTTGTTTCACCCGTCCCCTCACTCTTCTACTGTTGTCAGAGAGACGTCCCCTCACTCCTCTACTGTTGTCTGAGAGACGTCCCCCTCACTCCTCTACTGCTGTCTGAGAGACGTCCCCCTCACTCCTCTACTGCTGTCTGAGAGACGTCCCCTCACTCCTCTACTGTTGTCTGAGAGACGTCCCCTCACTCCTCTACAGTTGTCTGAGAGACGTCCCCCTCACTCCTCTACTGTTGTCTGAGAGACGTCCCCTCACTCCTCTACTGTTGTCTGAGAGATGTCCCCTCACTCCTCTACTGTTGTCTGAGAGACGTCCCCCTCACTCCTCTACTGTTGTCTGAGAGACGTCCCCTCACTCCCCTACTGTTGTCTGAGAGACGTCCCCCTCACTCCTCTACTGCTGTCTGAGAGACGTCCCCTCACTCCCCTACTGTTGTCTGAGAGACGTCCCCTCACTCCTCTACTGTTGTCTGAGAGACGTCCCCTCACTCCCCTACTGTTGTCTGAGAGACGTCCCCTCACTCCTCTACTGTTGTCTGAGAGACGTCCCCCTCACTCCTCTACTGTTGTCTGAGAGACGTCCCCTCACTCCCCTACTGTTGTCTGAGAGACGTCCCCCTCACTCCTCTACTGCTGTCTGAGAGACGTCCCCTCACTCCCCTACTGTTGTCTGAGAGACGTCCCCTCACTCCTCTACTGTTGTCTGAGAGACGTCCCCTCACTCCCCTTCTGTTAGCTCTGAAACATTCTGTTACATATAATGTTCTTCATTGAGTCTATTGCTGCAAAGTGAACGATGTTCACGTTCACGAGATTCCCTGCCTCATTATTGGTGTATGTGTCCACCCTACAGTCACCGGTGTTGGTAGTGTATGTGTCCACCCTACAGTCACCAGTGTTGGTAGTGTATGTGTCCACCCTACAGTCACCGGTGATGGTAGTGTATGTGTCCACCCTACAGTCACCAGTGTTGGTAGTGTATGTGTCCACCCTACAGTCACCAGTGTTGGTAGTGTATGTGTCCACCCTACAGTCACCAGTGTTGGTAGTGTATGTGTCCACCCTACAGTCGCCCGTGTTGGTAGTGTATGTGTCCACCCTACAGTCGCCCGTGTTGGTAGTGTATGTGTCCACCCTACAGTCGCCCGTGTTGGTAGTGTATGTGTCCACCCTACAGTCACCGGTGTTGGTAGTGTATGTGTCCACCCTACAGTCACCAGTGTTGGTAGTGTATGTGTCCACCCTACAGTCACCCGTGTTGGTAGTGTATGTGTCCACCCTACAGTCACCAGTGTTGGTAGTGTATGTGTCCACCCTACAGTCACCGGTGATGGTAGTGTATGTGTCCACCCTACAGTCACCCGTGTTGGTAGTGTATGTGTCCACCCTACAGTCACCAGTGTTGGTAGTGTATGTGTCCACCCTACAGTCACCAGTGTTGGTAGTGTATGTGTCCACTCTACAGTCACCGGTGATGGTAGTGTATGTGTCCACCCTACAGTCACCGGTGATGGTAGTGTATGTGTCCACCCTACAGTCACCAGTGTTGGTAGTGTATGTGTCCACTCTACAGTCACCCGTGTTGGTAACATCTCTGTGACTCATCTGAGTTTCAAGCTTCCACCCATGTCCCCTCGTTCTGTTACTATTCCGTGTGAACATTTCGTCTATGTCCACTCTGTCAATCCCCCATGAGTATTTTATATGTTCCCATCATGTCCCCCCTTACCTTTCTTTTTTCTAGGTTCGTAAGGCACAGTTCCCTCAGGCGCTCCTCATACCCAATCCCTCGTAACTCTGGGACGAGTCTCGTTGCAAACTTCTGAACCTTTTCCGGTTTCCTTATATGGTTCTTCAGAGGGGGACTCCATGATGAGGCGGCATACTCTATGTCTGGCCTCACGTGGACAGTGTAAAGCGCCCTAAATGCCTCTTTACTTAGGTTTCTGAATGATGTTCTAACTTTTGCCAGTGTCGAGTACACTGCTGTCGTTATCCTATTTATATGTGCTTCAGGAGGTAGATTAGGTGTTACGTCCATGCCCAGATCTCTTTCTGCATCGTCACAGGTAGGCTGTTCCCCTTCATTGTGTACTGTCCCTTTGGTCTCCTATCACCTAGTCCCATTTCCATAACTTTACATTTGCTGTGTTGAACTCCAGTAGCCATTTCTCTGACCATCTCTGCAACCTGTTCAGGTCCTCTTGGAGGATCCTGCCATCCTCATCTGTCACAACTCTTCTCATCAACTTTGCGTCATCCACGAACATCGACATGTAGAACTCTACTCCTGTAAACATGTCGTTAACATATATTAGAAATAGAATTGGGCCCAGCACCGATTCTTGAGGTACTCCACTCGTTACTGTTCGCCAGTCCGACTTCTCGCCCCTTACCGTAACTCTTTGGCTCCTGTTAGGTAGTTTCTTATCCATGCTAGGGCCTTTCCTCCCACCCCCGCCTGCCTCTCGAGTTTGAACAATAGTTTCATGTGCGGTACTGTATCAAAGGCTTTTTGGCAGTCCAGAAATATACAGTCTGCCCAACCATCTCTGTCCTGTCTTATCCTCGTTATTTTATCATAGAATTCCAAAAGATTTTTTAGGCACGATTTTCCTTTCCAGAACCCATGTTGATGTTTGTTTACAAACCCAACGTTCTCCAGGTGTTCAACCAGTCGTAGCCTAATTCTTCTTTCAAGTATTTTACAGAGGATGCTTGTCAGTGATAAAAGTCTATAGTTAAGTACCTTCTCCCTATCACCTTTCTTGAAAATCGGTACGACATTTGCCTTCTTCCAGCAACTGGGCAATTCTCTCGACATAAGTGGCTCATTAAAGATGATTGCCAGAGGCACGCTGAGGGCCTGTGCTGCTTCTTTTAGTATCCACGGTGATACTTTGTCTGGTCCCAACCGCTTTAGTTGCATCCAGTGCTGTCAACTGTTTCATTTTCTCTTCTGCTGTCACCTCTAAATCTGATAGTCTTTCATCTAGGGTAATCTTTTCTAACAATGGGAGCTGCTCAGGCTCGGTTGTGAACACTCCATGGAAGCTGGCATTCCGTGCCTCGCAGATTTTCTTGTCACTTTCAGTATATGCCCCCTCTGTTTTCCTTAGTCTTGTCACTTGGTCATTCACCGACATTTTTCTTCTTATATGGTTGTGTAGTCATTTAGGTTGTTTTTTCGCTTTGATCGCAATATCGTTCTCATAGTTACTTTCCGATGCTCGTCTTATGTTAATGTAATCGTTCCTAGCTCTGTTGCATCTGATCCTGTTGTCCTCTGTCCTTTGTCTTCTGTACTTCCTCCACTCCCGCCTGCTGGACATTTTTGCTTCCTGGTACTGTCTATTAAACCATGGGTTATAATATTCACTCTTATTTTTTCCCTTTACTGTTGGTATAAATCTTTCTTCGACCTTCTGGCATTTCTGTATGACTAGGTCCATCATATCTTGGACTGTTTTTCTTCTAATTTCTTCCTCCCACGGCACTTCTCCCAGATAGTCCCTTAACCTCCTGTAGTCCCTTTTCTTGTAGTCAACTCTCTTTTCGCAGACCTCTTAGGGTGAATGGGGGCTGGGGGGATCCAGGGAGGTCTGGGGGTGAATGGGGGTGCTTGGGGGACAAATGGGGGCAGGGCATCTAGGAAGGTAGGTAGGAAGGTCGGGGGTAGGGTCTGGGTAGGTAGGTCTGGAGTAGGAAGGGCATACTGGATTTGAAGATTTGGGAGGGTCTGAGAGGCATAGAGGGGTTGAGAGGTAGCGTAAGGTTGAGAGTCAGATAGAGGTTGAGATGTTGGGGGGGGGGGGGGGAGAAGGATAGAGAGGGTGGGGGGAAGAGGGGCAGATGGACCATGGATAGTGAGATTGGGAGGGATGTTGTATTAGTCAGGAGGAACTCAGGGGTAGGTGAGGGCATTGGGGCAGAAGGGTGGAAGGGGGAAATGAAAGAAGAGGTGGGGGTCCCCCCATCCCCCACGGGAGGTCCATGCGCCCTCCTCACAAGGGTGGGGGGTCACATGGAAGGTGAGGGGATGAGGAGGGGTGAGGGCTGGGTGGGTTTTGGGGGTTGAGGGGATGAGGGCTGGGCTGGTTTTGGGGGTTGAGGGGATGAGGGCTGGGCGGGTTTTGAGGGTTGAGGGGATGAGGGCTGGGTGGGTTTTGGGGGTTGAGGGGATGAGGGCTTGGCGGGTTTTGGGGGTTGAGGGGATGAGGGGGTCCTTGGAATGTGGGATGAAGCATGTGGATTCGAATGCAATTGGGTCAGAGGGGTCAGGGGAGGTGTTGGGGAGATAAGCAGGGACAGGGAGGGCTGATTTGGGGAGGGTGTGACCTGGGAAGCAGGTGTGGGCTCGTTAGCAAGGGGTGGGGCACGGGGTGGGTAACTACGCTCAAATTTGACGAGGTGTGTCGAGATCGGCTCGCCCTTTGGGCTATCTGCTCATCTTTGGTCATGTATCTGTCAATATACACGTTGTAATAGTTTTCGCTACCTCTAAGTAGGTGCTTGTGTTGCAGTATGCAGTCCACAGCCTCTTCGTTAGTGAACTGTACCAGGACAGGTCATTTCTTGTTACAGTTATAAGCCCCAATGCGGCGGTGGATTCCCACCTCATTCCCTGTCATCTCGGCTCTGATATCTCTCAAGATCCCCTGTAACTCAAAATCTTCAATCTCCATCCTTTCCTGCCTCGATCGATGATGCCTTGGCTTCAAGTAATCCATGGATAATGATTGACCATCTTCTCAGTGAAGGATCATGCTGGTCGCCATCCCCCCCCCCCCTGGCTGACCCCCACCCCTCCCACACTCACTACTCCATCCCCCACCACTCCCCCTTCCCTTGCCATGCTTCTCTTATTCCTGCCAAATTCAATTGTAAGCCTAGTTATCTCACTTTCCCATGCTCCCCTGCTCTTCTTGATTTCTTCTTGAATATAGTCCATAAATTCTCGCTTTTGTCTCTGAACCTCATCCTGTATCTTATTTTTTTTTTTTTTTTTTTTTTTTTTGAGATATATACAAGAGTTGTTACATTCTTGTACGGCCACTAGTACGCGTAGCGTTTCGGGCAGGTCCCTGGAATACGATCCCCTGCCGCGAAGAATCGTTTTTTCATCCAAGTACACATTTTACTGTTGCGTTAAACAGAGGCTTTGGAATTGCGCCCAGTAAATCCTCCCCGGCCAGGATACGAACCCATGACATAGCGCTTGCGGAACGCCAGGCGAGTGTCTTACCACTACACCACGGAGACTGTATTAAAGATTACTTATTAAAGATTTCACTTTTAATCCTCTGGATTAGATCATCTATCCACACATCCCTCTTCTCTACAAATTTCCCAATTATCTTCTCCACAAACATATCCTCTTCTTCAATCATAATACTGCTGGAACTAGATGCCCTTTCTGACCTAGTCATTGGTATAATCCAACCTTACCCACAGGGGTTCCAATTACGTGGAGTAGGAAGGGTTGCTGCTGGGGGTGAGGTCACGTCGGTCACAGATTGAGGCTGTGAGGTTACAGTCAGCGTGAGGTCTGCTCCACTCTTCACACTGCCACAATGCATTCAATAACTATTTTCAATTATGCTATTTCAACTGTATTTCTTCACTGCCTGATGGTTTTAGCCAAAATCTAAGTTTTCTCATTCACTCGTATATACTTTTTCACTTCGAAGTAGCCTGATCATCCCTCCACTGCACTAGTGACCCAGGAGTTCCCAAACCCACGTCCAGCAGCTAGTATGATGGTCACAACACAATCGTGTGTGTGTGTATTCTCCTATTTGTGCTTGCGGGGGTTGAGCTTTGGCTCTTTGGTCCCGCCTCTCAGCTGTCAATCAACTGGTGTACAGATTCCTGAGCCTACTGGGCTCTATCATATCTACATTTAAAACTGTGTATGAAGTCAGCCTCCACCACATCACTTCCTAATGCATTCCATCCGTTAACTACTCTGACACTGAAAAAGTTCCTTCTAACGTCCCTGTGGCTCATGTGGGTACTCAGTTTCCACCTTTATCCTCTTGTTCGCGTCCCACCAGGTGTTGAATAGTTTATCCTTGTTTACCCGGTCGATTCCCCTGAGGATTTTGTAGGTTGTGATCATGTCTCCCTTTACTCTTCTGTCTTCCAGTGTCGTAAGGTGCATTTCCCGCAGCCTTTCATCGTAACTCATGCCTCTTAGTTCTGGGACTAGTCTAGTGGCATACCTTTGGACTTTTTCCAGCTTCGTCTTGTGCTTGACAAGGTACAAGCTCCATGCTGGGGCCGCATGCTCCAGGATTGGTCTTACATATGTGGTGTACAAGATTCTGAATGATTCCTTACACAGGTTCCTGAACGCTGTTCTGATGTTAGCCAGCCTCGCATATGCCGCAGACGTTATTCTTTTTATGTGGGATTTAGGAGACAGGTTTGGTGTGATATCAACTCCTAGATCTTTCTCTCTGTCCGTTTTATTAAGTGCTTCATCTCCTATTCTGTATCCTGTGTCTGGCCTCCTGTTTCCACTGCCTAGTTTCATTACTTTGCATTTACTCGGGTTGAACTTCAACAGCCATTTGTTGGACCATTCACTCAGTCTGTCTAGGTCATTTTGTAGCCTCCTACTATCATCCTCTGTTTCAGTCTTCCTCATAATTTTTGCATCATCGGCAAACATTGAGAGAAACGATTCTATACGCTCTGGGAGATCATTTACATATATCAGAAACAGTATAGGTCCAAGGACTGACCCCTGCGGGACTCCACTTGTAACGTCTCGCCAATCTGAGACCTCACCCCTCACACTGACTCGTTGTCTCCTGTTGCTTAGGTACCCCTTTATCCAATGGAGTACCTTCCCTTTCACTCCAGCTTTTTCACTAGCCTCTTGTGTGGTACTGTATCAAAGGCCTTCTGACAATCCAAAAATATGCAGTCTGCCCACCCTTCTCTTTCTTGTCTTATTTTTGTTGCCTGGTCGTAGAATTCAAGTAACCCTGTGAGGCAGGACCTGCCATCCCTGAACCCATGTTGATGCTTGAAATTGAAATTGAAATTGAAATAAGTTTATTGAGGTAAAATACACACAAAGGGATGAGGTAGCTCAAGCTATTCTCACCCCGTTCAGTACAACGTGTTAATATATACATATACACACATCACAAATAAACATATTACCAAACATTCTGAGAGGTAAAAATATACATTTCCTCCCTCACAAGGAGTATGGTATCAGACGTACACACAAATACTTTTATGACCTAGGTATACTGTATAGACAATTTGCAAGACACCTGCAGATAATTCAACAAAATATTACAATCTTGGTGCAAAATTCTTATATCTCTCAAGAATATCATCAACCTTTCCGTTGTGACACATCCAGGCTATTTGTTCAGGAACAGTCCTTATCTCAGTGTTTCTATATACACTAATCAACGGACAATCAAGAATATAATGGGCAAGGGTGTGAGACCTTAACATACCACATAGTTTACACTTCGTGTCATTACCATGAACATCTATCCCATATTCCCAGTAATATTTGTACCCAAGCCTGAGCCGCATGTACACAGAGTCACTCCAAGCATTTCTCCTTTTACCATAAGTGAAATGGGTGTTTTGACTCACATACATGTAGTGTTGCATGGTTTGACTACTCTCATACATTATCTCTCTCCTCTCCACTCCCGCCTGTGCCTGAATATTTCTGATTTTGCTTCTTATTTGTCTCATTGTGAATTCACATTCAATGTCAACTTGTGGTTTTGATGTGGCACGTTTGGCCAAGTCATCCGCCACCTCGTTGAGCACTATCCCAACATGAGATGGAATCCACATGAATTTCACACTATAACCTTTCAGCTGTATCTCAGTTATTCTTCTCTTACAGTCCTCCACTATAGACATGAAGACTGGGTTTCGACTGTTTAAGGACTCCAGTGCTCCTCGGCTATCGACAAATACAAAAACATTTTTGTCGTCATGACGTACTTCCTCCAAACACGCCAGAATGGCCTGCAGTTCAGCTTGTGTGGATGATATATAATTACTAAGCCGGAGTTCAATTATCCTGTCCACAGTCCCAAACTCCGTATAATCCCTTATTAGGACACCACACCCTGCCCTGCCATCCTCCGCCACCGACCCGTCGCAATATACATGTAAACTGTTGCCTCTTGGTAACCGAGATATCATGCTTCCATACAAACACCGTAATTGTCCCGGTTCATGATGAATCTTTTTCACCTTGAGGGGTACAATTTCGACGTCTATTTTCTGTACTTTCCAGGGAGCAGACATATTACACTTTCGAGAGGGTTTACAGCAGTCAAGTACGTCGTATTCCCTGAGGTCATGAGCTAATCCTCTCGTATAGCGTGTCTCCCTCAGTTTCCTGGAAGTGTGTACGTCACTCAAGCAGGTCTGAACGCTCTCAAACAGCTTATCCCCTCCTTTTCTCCGCATGAAACGAATAGATACTCTAGTGTTAATGTCACGGACTCTATCACACACACTCTGTAAATTTAATTCCATTCTCATTATTTCAATCATTGCATTTCTTTGACATCCAAGAATAATCCTCATAGCCTCGTTCTGTATCAGCTCTATTTTTTGAATTCTGCCTTGGCCTGTGTAAGACAATACGGGTGCTGCGTAGTCTATCAGGGATCGAACAGTGCTTATGTATAACATCCGCAAGATAGGTACCCCAACACCTTTACCAGAAAAAGCCAGTGCTTTTAGAGGATGCAGACGGGCTTTACATAAGGTGCTGATATGATTTATTTCAGCATTTTTACTCTCACATGTGTATCCAACATACATGCCCAGATACTTGTACTTCTGTACACGGCTCAGTTCCACACCATTTAGAGTAAGTGTTATATTTCTTCGTTTCCTATACTCGTATTTGGTTTTATCTGCATTTATAACTAAGCCTAACTTGTGACAGGTTGTACCAAGTATGTTAAGAGCATCTTGAATTTTGTTCCCAGAAGTGCCTTGTATAAGAATGTCATCAGCATATATGATCGTCGTGACCCCTGGAGGATACATCTCTGATGCTAATCTGTTCATTAATACATTGAATAAGGTGGGACTTAATACTCCCCCTTGTGGGGTACCTAACTGAAACCTCCGTTCCTCAGACATGTATCCCTGGTAATACACCTGACCTTTTCTGCCTTGCAGGTAATCCCTTATCCAGTGTAGCAATCTCCCTGTTATTCCCAGATTGGCTAATTCGTATAAGATTACTTCCCCATTGGCTTTATCAAACGCTCCTTGTAGATCAACAAAAACTCTACAATTGTCATCCACATTAGACAAACACTTTAAGAGACAATCCGCAGTACTTTTGCCTTTGATAAAACCAAAGAGATTATTGGACATGTTATCACCTACAAGGTAGAGTAGCCTATTTAACAAAATCCTTTCCATCATTTTACAAAAGCAGGATATTAAGGAGACAGGTCTGTAGCCTCCGTTTGACTTAGGGATAGGAATGATGACAGCCTCTTTCCATTTTCTTGGTAACTTTCCCTCTCTATAACTCATATTAAACAAATCAAGTAAGGGATTAGGTTTCATACCGGCTAAATAATTAAGTATGTCATACGTTACTCCATCTTTTCCCGGAGCAGTGGAGCTGCCACTTTTTATAGCATCCAGTAGCTCATCGTGAGTTATCTCAGTGCACGCTATAGATCTTGTATTTAAGGCACATAAAGTTACTCCATTTCTAATATTTTCCCATGACTCAATGGTGACTCTCGTGTCTGCAGGTAAGGACTCCATACCAGCAGCACTTGCCCATTTATCTACTAACTCATTAGCAACTTTCCCTGGATCTGAGTGAGCAATGAATTTAGTCTTACAACCCCTGACTTTATTTACTGCTCTCCATATGTCTTTAAGGTTCTTAGTATTACCAATGGCCTGAGCAAAGTCTTGCCAGTATCTGTCCCGCGCCTCCTTCCTCACCTGACTGCATTCCCTAGCCACTTCCAACATTGTATTTTTCTCTTCATCCCTCATTCCATTTTTTAACCATGCTTTATGCGCACCCCGTAGCATTCTCTCCCATCCCTTGACTTGCTGATCATTGGAATATTTAAATTTCTTAGGTCCGTGCGTCTTGCTTCCCCTGCCCCCGTTATTTTCCCTCTGTACTAATTTCTCTATGTTCTCGACCATGTCCTCGTAAAAACTATCAACGCAGAGCGGCGTGTAATGTTGATACCAATCTCCCATATTTTGAATAAAATAATTTTTCATATCTTTCTTAATATTTAGCCTTTTCCTTTGAAAGTGGACTTGTTTTTTCCCCAGTGGTAATTCAACGTTCAAGGCAAAGTGGTCACTAAGTAGTTCCCGAACAACCCGAGCCTCCCCCATAATCCCCTGAGAGTTTAAAACGCAGGCATAGTCAAGCCGTCCTCCCCTGATGTGAGTTGGTTCATTGTTTCCCAATAGACAGGTATCTGGATGATCTTGTAGAAACTGTAACCACTTGACCCCATTAGTATTAATACTACCCACTGTCCCAAGGCTTGTGTGCCGAGCATTAAGGTCCCCAATGACCAGTGAAGGATTAGTATAAATGCAGTCAGGTAAATAGTTAGCGTCGAAGCAGTTCCTGGATACATACAAATTAACGATGCTGTTGATGCTGTGTTACAAAGTTCTTTCGCTCCAGATGCTCCACTAGCATTCTTCACACAATCTTCTCCATCAGCTTGCATGTTATGCAGGTTAGGGACACTGGCCTGTAATTCAGTGCCTCCTGTCTATCCCCTTTCTTGTATATCGGGACTACGTTAGCTGCTTTCCAAATAACTGGCAGTTCCCCTGTTGCCAGTGATTTATTATACACTATGGAGAGTGGTAGGCACAGTTCTTCTGCTCCTTCCTTTAGTATCCAAGGGGAGATTCCATCTGGGCCTATAGCCTTTGTCACATCCAACTCTAGTAATAACTTCCTTACTTCCTCACTGGTAATCTCAAACTCTTCCAGTGGTTCCTGGTTAACTATTCCCTCTCTTATCTCTGGAATTTTTCCTTGCTCTAAGGTGAAGACTTCCTGGAATTTCTTATTCAGTTCCTCACACATCTCCTTGTCGTTTTTAGTGAATCCTTCTGCCCCTATCCTTAATTTCATTACCTGTTCCTTTACTGTTGTTTTTCTCCTGATGTGGCTATGCAGCAATTTAGGTTGAGTCTTTGCCTTGCTCGCAATGTCATTTTCGCATTGTCTTTCTGCCTCTCTTCTTATCCTGACATATTCATTCCTGGCACTCTGGTGTGTGTGTGTGTGTGTGTGTGTGTGTGTGTGTGTGTGTGTGTGTGTGTGTGTGTGTGTGTGTGTGTGTGTGTGTGTGTGTGTGTGTACTCACCTAGTTGTACTCACCTAGTTGTGTTTGCGGGGGTTGAGCTCTGGCTCTTTGGTCCCGCCTCTCAACCGTCAATCAACAGGTGTATAGATTCCTGAGCCTATCGGGCTCTGTCATATCTACACTTGAAACTGTGTATGGAGTCAGCCTCCACCATATCACCCCCTAATGCATTCCATTTGTCAACCACTCTGACACTAAAAAAGTTCTTCCTAATATCTCTGTGGCTCATTTGGGCACTCAGTTTCCACCTGTGTCCCCTTGTACGTGTTCCCCTTGTGTTAAATAGACTGTCTTTATCTACCCTATCAATCCCCTTCAGAATTTTGAATGTGGTGATCATGTCCCCCCTAACTCTTCTGTCTTCCAGCGAAGTGAGGTTTAATTCCCGTAGTCTCTCCTCGTAGCCCATACCTCTCAGCTCGGGTACTAGTCTGGTGGCAAACCTTTGAACCTTTTCCAGTTTAGTCTTATCCTTGACTAGATATGGACTCCATGCTGGGGCTGCATACTCCAGGATTGGCCTGACATATGTGGTATACAAAGTTCTGAATGATTCTTTACACAAGTTTCTGAATGCCGTTCGTATGTTGGCCAGCCTGGCATATGCCGCTGATGTTATCCGCTTGATATGTGCTGCAGGAGACAGGTCTGGCGTGATATCAACCCCCAAGTCTTTTTCCTTCTCTGACTCCTGAAGAATTTCCTGTGTGAGTGTGTGTGTGTGTGTGTGTGTGTGTGTGTGTGTGTGTGTGTGTGTGTGTGTGTGTGTGTGTGTGTGTGTGTGTGTGTGTGTACTGCTTTATTTTAAAGTGATGTTAATCATTGCATTTTTTTGCATTTTATTTTCGATCAGAGATAGTTTTTTTTAAGTTATTCCCCATACCGTCTGAAGGAAATATTTATATTATCCTTGGCCTTTTCTGTCATATTAATAAGCAGAAACTTAATATTTTGTCTTCATTGTGCAAGTGAAAAACTTTTGCACGAGGTTCCATTCACCTGGGTTCTAGGAGACGGGAACCGTGGACCCCTACGTGTGTGAGGCCGAAAGTCAGGGAAAGTTTCCTTGATTTTCCCTCATAGAGAAAGTCGAAAATTCGAGTTTGACAGCAGGATGCTGCTTCTGGAAGCTTTCCTTATTATGACCACTCAATAGCTCGGTCGATAGAGCTTTGGCCTCACATCACTGAGTCTACGGTTCGAGACTCCTAGACCCCAGGTGAATGAAATGTTTATTTCCTGGAAAGTGTGGATGACAATTTGCAAGAGGTGTTATCTGGTGTACTGTTCTGCAGCCAATCAGACGCTGGACTTCGGCACATCTGGTGGTGGAGGAGTCGCTCAAGCGCTTCAGAAAACCTTCCACACGACAATCCTGCAGCCTGGCAACCACCTGCTCACCTTCTTCCTCTACAACCAAGTCTCAAACACCACTTTTAATACCACGGTGAGTTAAGTCTTGCTGTCACACATCTTCACTCACCAAGTCCAGTTACTCACCTTCATCTTTACATTGATGGCCTGTAGTTCAGTGCGTCCTGTCTATCCCCTTTCTTGTATATCGGGACTACGTTAGCTGCTTTCCAAATAACTGGCAGTTCCCCTGTTGCCAGTGATTTGTTATACACTATGGATATTCTGAACACATTTGATGATTCATATGATAATATCTTAATTTTACTCATTTACTTCAAAATATACTTTTCTGAACGAGGACGAAGCAGCTTTCACAGAATCCCAACCACTTGGGGTGGACGGTAGACCGACGGTCTCGATTCATGCAGGTCGTCGTTCAATCCCCGACCGTCCAAGTGGTTGGGTTCCTTCCCCCGTCCCATGCCAAATCCATAACCCGATCCCTTCCAAGCCATAGGCGTAATAGCTTGGCGCTTTCCCTTGATAATTCCCTCCCTGCCTCTCATGTACAGATCACCAAATCAGGGGCAGTGAATTAGTTGAATGAATAAATTCACAATGACCGTGATAAGGGTTCGAACCTACGTCCGAGAGTACAAATCATTGAAATGAACAAACCCTTGTGGATTTGTTCATTTGATGCATCACGCTATTGTGATTTCTGTGTGTAATTAGTTGAATCTCGCAGTACAACATAAACTCCTGAGTGGTGTTGAACATACTGCGCTCACATGTCCACCAGTGATATATAAACTGGTTTAAACACTTCTTGTCATAGTGATACCTTGTCATGCTTGATACCTGGTTGATGGGGTTCTGGGAGTTGTTCTACTCCCCAAGCCCGGCCCGAGGCCAGGCTTGACTTGTGAGAGCTTGGTCCACCAGGCTGTTGCTTGGAGCGGTATAAGAAAAGTTTGAGATAATAACGACGGTGGTGATGACAGGTTTCGGTGGCGGAGGGTCTGGCCAACGTCTCCTTCACCACCAAGTTTAACCTGGAGGGGGTGATGACGCCGGGGCTGGGCCCCTTCAACACCACCTTCATGTTCAACACCACCATTGTCTTCACTCCAGCCTGCCTTAAAGGTATGTGTATATCTCTTGTAAACTGGTCATGATCATCGCGTAGTTAATAGTCTTAATTCATTCTTTATTGATTTTAGTGTTTAATTGTCATAGGGGTTGTCATAGCCAGAGGGGTGATAATGGGTAACGAGCTCCCATGATTTATAAAAAGCTCCCGTACGGCGGCCGTTTCCAATAGCTTCTGACAACGAAGTCTAACTCCTGGCCTGCACGGGTTGCTTAATCTTTAAATTCCAGAGGAACTGCTTTTACTGGCAGGAGAAGGGGCGAGGGCGTGCCTCTGGCGCCTTAAAACCAGCTGCTCCGGGTAGATGGGACTCGTTAGCCTGGGAAGACAGCTCATCTAGGGGAAGGAAAACACTGATTATAAACCTCCGCTGCCTTGCGGCCATGCCTCTCTTTTAGGAAAGGCTTCAGGAGTCAACCTCAAGGACAAATCCGGAGTTGGAGCCCCTAAGGCAGTTCGTTGTCGACTTCGACCTCGTTCTGGCAGCTCCTGCGACGGTGCTGGACCCATGTGTATTGGCATTTGCTTTTCCACTGGATAATTTCAGCAACGTGGAGACGGGGGACCTGCTGCATGGGTAACAGCTTCTCCATATCGACCTACCCTGGCTTTACACCCTGGCGAGCAACCAGAGTGCAACTCCATAGTCTCCAGAGACTGAAGGATGCCTACTATCGCCCCCCTCCCCCCCCCCTACTTCGTCAGATTTCCTGGGACTGGTTTACCAACTATTGGTAGTCCTTGGTGCTAGTTTACTTGGTCCTTATATTTCAAATTGCCAAGTGTTGGTTTACCTTTGTTCTTCATTTCGCATTACCCTTGTGTTGGTATACTTTGGCCCTATACTTCTCAGTCCCTTGTGTTGGTTTACTTTTGCCTTATGTTTCATAGTGCCAGGTGCTACTTTACACTGGACCTTCACTTTACATTTCTGATGATGGGTTACCTAACATTCTTGACATTCTCTAGCACAGGTTTACCTTGTGTCTTTATTTGACATTTCTTTGTGTTAGTTTACAATAACTCACCACTTCACATTTCTTGATGCTGCTTTACCTTGGCCCTGCTTTACTTTGGTCCTTTATTTTACATTCCCATTTTGCAGGTTTACCCAAGACATCGCTTCACAGTTCCTGGTGCTGGTTTACATTTGTCATTTATTTTAAATTCCGGATGTTGGTTTACCTTAATGTTTTATTTCAGATTTATGGATTCTGGTTTACCTTGAGCCGTCACATCATAATTACTGACGGTCTACCTTATCCCTTAACTTCATATTTCCTCGTGCAGGTTTACCTTGACTCCTTACATTCCATGGCTCTGGTTTACTTTGGCTCTTTTAATGTTGACTTTCACTTCAATTTCTATTGGTGCTGGTTTACCGTGTCCTGTGTTTCATAGTCTCTGGTGCTGGTTTACCATGTCCTGTGTTTCATAGTCTCTGGTGCTGGTTTACCGTGTCCTGTGTTTCATAACCCTGACGGCTGAGTGGACAGCGCTCGGGATTCATAGTCTTAAGGTTCCGGGTTCGATTCCCGGTGGAGGCGAAAACAAATGGGCAGATTTTCTTTCACCCTGATGCATCTGTTCACCTAGCAGTAAATAGGTACCTGGGTGTTAGACAGCTGATGCGAGCTGCTTCCTGGGGATGTGTAACAAAAAGGAACTTGAGGACCCCGCGGCCCGGTTGAGGACCGGGCCGCGGGGACGCTAATCCCGAAATCAAGAAGATTGTCTCATGAAGAAGATTGACTGATGCTGATGCCTGATATATAAGGGGAGGCGGTCGGCCGAGCGGACAGCACGCTGGACTTGTGATCCTGTGGTCCCAGGTTCGATCCCAGGCGCCGGCGAGCGAGAAACAATGGGCAGAGTTTCTTTCACCCTATGCCCCTGTTACCTAGCAGTAAAATAGGTACCTGGGTGTTAGTCAGCTGTCACGGGCTGCTTCCTGGGGGTGGAGGCCTGGTCGAGGACCGGGCCGCGGGGACACTAAAAGCCCCGAAATCACCTCAAGATAACCTCAAGAAGATGCTGGTAAGACCCTTAACGCCACTTCGCGCGATAATTGCTGACCTTACTCATGACGATTACTACGAGGGGTCTTCGTAGCCTGGTGGATAGCGCGCAGGACTCGTGATTCTGTGGCGCGGGTTCGATTCCCGCACGAGGCAGAAACAAATGGGCAAAGTTTCTTTCACCCTGAATGCCCCTGTTACCATGCAGTAAATAGGTACCTTGGAGTTAGTCAGCTGTCACGGGCTGCTTCCTGGGGGTGGAGGCCTGGTCGAGGACCGAGCCGCGGGGACACTAAAGCCCCGAAATCATCTCAAGATAACCTCAAGATAAGATGACCTCATTATTTACACCCTCTTTCCCTCTTGCTTTGTTTTAATAACTAATATTCCTTCCTAACAATGTACTCTCCCTTGTACGCTGCACATTCCCCACGGCAGTGCTCATAATTTCGTCTCCTCTCCCTTGTACGCTGCACATTCCCCACGGCAGTGCTCATAATTTCGTCTCCTCTCCCTTGTACGCTGCACATTCCCCACGGCAGTGCTCATAATTTCGTCTCTTCCGTTGTGTGCAACGGTTTTCACCGTTAACTTCCGTCTGTTTCTACAGAAACCGACTTGTCGTTCAGTGTATTTATCGCTCAAGTTACTTCTGTTATAAGTTATTTCGATCTGAATTTACACAGCAAATAAACAGTTTCTTGTGACACTCATGTTGACTCTTCTTAAAGTTATTAATATTATAAATTTGTGTCTGGGTAGATAATTAAAAAACACGTTATAAGCTTTTTAAAATGTTTTAGACAATTTCAAAGACAATCATATAGATAATATGTTATGTTCTTACTCCAGAGTACTTACACACATGGTAGCATGAACAGGTCACATATTATGTAAACTGATAAGCATTGCTATCATGAAGGTATTTAAGAATAACAGTAAACTTTGTATGAACAGGTTTCCCATCAGTAGACAGGTGGAGGCTGACACTGTACCCTTCTGGACAGGTGCTCGACACAACTGTGAATAGAAATGGCACACTCTCCTATGTCTTCAATACGGTAAGGGATCCCTAAAGTTTTGATGATTTCGGAATGAAGTACAATGGCGCACTAATCAATGATAAATAATAACACATAAATTAATAACCCACTATTCTGAAAGCAGAAGGCACTATAGACTGAATATTGCAATATTTGTTTAGTCTCCGTGGCGGAGTTTTAAGACGCTCGCCTGGTGTTTCTCGAGCGCTTTGTCCTGGGTTCGTATCCTGACCGGGGAGGATTTACTGGGTGCCAATCCTTAACTGTAGCCTCTGTTTACCCAACAGTAAAATGGGTACCTGGTTGTTAAACGATTTGGCGGGTCTTATTCTGGGTAATATTAGGATTAAGGACCTGCCCGCAATGCTATGCGTGCTAGTGGCTGTACAAGAATGTAAAAACTCTTGAAAATATATATATATATATATATATATATATATATATATATATATATATATATATATATATATATATATATATATATATATATATATATATATAATTTAGGGGTACCACCACTGGATTAATTAAAGGGACCCACATACACGAAGAAGAAAATAAATAGTGTTAAGAGAAGACCTTGTGGATTCTCACTGAATACTTTAGTGTTTTCCTCTCCTACCACCCCTATTATTTTTTTTTTATTTTATTGCAATGGTACAGTTTACAGAAAACACTTATATACCAATATAACAATATACCAATATACCAATCAGTGTTCGAAGACCTCGTCCAGCTCCTCGGAGGTCGGGTGCGTACCCAAGATACAGCACGCATTTCATATATATATATATATATATATATATATATATATATATATATATATATATATATATATATATATATATATATATATATATATATATATATATATATATATATATTTATATATATTCAAGAGTTACAGCTAGAAAGGGCAGCTTCCATTTCATATATATATATATATATATATATATATATATATATATATATATATATTTATATATATATATATATATATATATATATATATATATATATATATATATATATATATATATATATATATATATATATATATATATTAATCCCAACCCGCGATTCTCTTCAGCAGTATCGAAGAGTATCCCGGCTTGTGATCAAAATATACAATCTTCATTTCATCGTGTTTTCACAATAGTAGGTTATTATTTTGTTGATATAAGTGTCTCATATATAATTGACTAAAGTTTTTTTATATGTATTATAACAATTGATATGCACTGTTGGGTAGAATATACCCGGGTATGATATAAGTATTATCAGTGTTTCAAACTTTAATTATCCTGGGAAGATTCACTTCCCAGGTATACCTTCTTGACCAGTCTACCCCAAGGTTGGGGTGGACTGGGGAGCTCTGTGCCTCTTAAAATTTTTGGTATATTGCAAAATTTGGGTTAAAATTTAGCAATTGCATAAACTTAATTTTTTCCAATTTCAATGTCGATAGCTTATTTATTATATTATATATCACACGTCTGACAGTGATTAAAGATAAAGGTTATCTTTGTGTTCACTATTTATCCATAGGTAACTTTTGAACAGAACATCTACACACAGCAAGAATTTTCCTGGGTTTTTAAAGAATGTTAAGAATTATTGAGCACTTATTTAACATATATAATATAAATCATATGATATATAAATCATTAGAATCGATCAGATTCCTGGAAGCGTAGATCGGAACAAATCGGAACTAATATTTAAATATTTTCCAATATTTAAAAATATTGGAAAATCACTAGCGTAGTCTAACTAATTAGAAAAACATTTTTGTAGGAAAATTGCTTGTATCTAAAATCATAAAAGCCAGTAGTTTACAACTTAACAAACAGTGATTACTAAAGAACCCACAATATGGTTTTACTAAGGGCCTTTTATGTATAAAAAAATTACTCTTACTCTTTACTAGTATATTTCAAGGAGTTGATATCGGAAAGGATTATGACATTTAACAGAGACTTAAGCAAATCTTTTAATAATCTGCATCATAAGACACTCACAGAGAATGTAGTATGGGTATTCTAAGTTATATTAGGACCTAGTTATTCCTAATAAACATTTACAAATTTACAGACGATACAACAATATAACGCAACAGTTCAGAATAACACAACAATTCAGAATAACACAACAATTCAGAATAACACAACAATTCAGAAGAAAACCAAAACTCGCTACAAGGCGATCTAGATAGACCTTCAAAATGATCTAGATAGATAGATCTAGATAGACCTTCAAAATGATCTAGATAGATAGATCTAGATAGACCTTCAAAATGATCTAGATAGATAGATCTAGATAGACCTTCAAAATGATCTAGATAGATAGATCTAGATAGACCTTCAAAATGATCTAGATAGATAGATCTAGATAGACCTTCAAAATGATCTAGATAGATAGATCTAGATAGACCTTCAAAATGATCTAGATAGATAGATCTAGATAGACCTTCAAAATGATCTAGATAGATAGATCTAGATAGACCTTCAAAATGATCTAGATAGATAGATCTAGATAGACCTTCAAAATGATCTAGATAGATAGATCTAGATAGACCTTCAAAATGATCTAGATAGATAGATCTAGATAGACCTTCAAAATGATCTAGATAGATAGATCTAGATAGACCTTCAAAATGGACGAAGGATTTTTTGGTGCACTCTAAAGCAGAAAAATTTGGGTTCTTATTATAAATAAAGATTAGCGAGTTGTAACACCATAAATGGTTTTGTTCAATATTTTACATAAAATTAGAGTCAAGTCACACAGGATATTAGTGGTGCCAGGGCAGTTGTTACTAAGCAATTATAAAATCACATCTTTCGAAATTTAATGTTCACATGTTGAGAGCGGTCAGGTCGTATTAGGTGACCTTGCTCTCTGCTAAGCTGATAATTACAGACGGTTAGCTGTGTTGTTTCTTTCAAACAAGCCACTGTTTAGGTGTAGTAGTAATCTCCTGGTACCTTACCTACCTTGAGGTGCTTCCGGGGCTTAGCGTCCCCACGGCCCGGTCGTCGACCAGGCCTCCTGGTTGCCGGACTGATCAACCAGGCTGTTGGACGCGGCTGCTCGCAGCCTGACGTATGAGTCACAGCCTGGTTGATCAGGTATCCTTTGGAGGTGCTTATCCAGTTCTCTCTTGAACACTGTGAGGGGTCGGCCAGTCATGGTAGGTGGAGCTTAACTCCCAGTTTCCCCATAAATACCCGTGGAACTGTATTGCAAGCTAGAGTGGAGAACTCTAGAGATAAACTAGAGATGTTTATTGGCTAAAGATTATGACAAAGATTCTTGGGAATACGAGTACAAGCTTATAGTTGATACATGATAACATCAGATAATATTGTTGTACATACAAGTTCCATTCCTTGTTGTATATATGATTAACTTGAATAGATGGTGGCAGCAAGCTTCTATTTTTCTACTATTCTAGCACTCTTACTTTCTACTCTTCTCCTGTTCTCCTTGATCTCATTTTCTCTCTCTCATTCTAGACTTACCCTTTCCTCTGGCCGTTCTTCCTCACTACTCCCTTCCACCTCTCTACCTCCATCACCCTTTCTTCCTATCTTCCTTCAACTTCCGATACGTTACAATGGTATATCAGCAGGACACTGTTGAAACTATCAGAAAATCAATGCATATATGTATGGAATAAAGCAAATAATGGGACCTAATTAAACGACATAGATACTTTTAGATTGAATTTATGGAGTTCGTGTAGGAACATAATCGCAGTTCAGATGGTTGAACGCCTCTACACCTCAAGGAACCCTGGAGGTTTCATGGGCTTATGATTGTTTGTTTACAAAGATTCCATGCAATACGTTGATAACATGTAAGTTCACTTGCATGATCATACATTGGTGATGAAGATTTCAAATCAATACAATAAGTACTTTTTAGTTGAAGAAGGTATAAGTCACCATGTTGTGGAAGCAGAACATTGTTCCTTTAAGTGGTAGTGAGTTTAACACACATGGCCGGTAGGCAACCCAGAGCATGTGGCCAGTACGCAGCCTAGTGCACGTGGCAGGTACGCAACCTAGTGCACGTGGCCAGTACGCAGCCTAGTGCATGTGGCCAGTACGCAGCCTAGTGCATGTGGCGAGTACGCAGCCTAGTGCATGTGGCCAGTACGCAGCCTAGTGCATGTGGCCAGTACGCAGCCTAGTGCATGTGGCCAGTACGCAGCCTAGTGCATGTGGCCAGTACGCAGCCTAGTGCATGTGGCCAGTACGCAGCCTAGTGCATGTGGCCAGTACGCAGCCTAGTGCATGTGGCCTGTACACAGCCTAGTGCATGTGGCCAGTACGCAGCCTAGTGCATGTGGCCAGTACGCAGCCTAGTGCATGTGGCCAGTACGCAGCCTAGTGCATGTGGCCAGTACGCAGCCTAGTGCATGTGGCCAGTACGCAGCCTAGTGCATGTGGCCTGTACGCAGCCTAGTGCATGTGGCCAGTACGCAGCCTAGTGCATGTGGCCAGTACGCAGCCAAGTGCACGTGGCCAGTACGCAGCCTAGTGCATGTGGCCAGTACGCAGCCTAGTGCATGTGGCCAGTACGCAGCCTAGTGCATGTGGCCAGTACGCAGCCTAGTGCATGTGGCCGGTACGCAGCCTAGTGCATGTGGCCAGTACGCAGCCTAGTGCATGTGGCCGGTACGCAGCCTAGCGCACGTGGCCGGTACGCAACCTAGTGCACATAGCCGGTACGCAACCTAGTGCACGTAGCCGGTACGCAACCTAGTGCACGTGGCCGGTACGCAACCTAGTGCACGTAGCCGGTACACAACCTAGTGCACGTGGCCTGTACGCAACCTAGTGCACGTAGCCTGTACACAACCTAGTGCACGTGGCCTGTACGCAACCTAGTGCACGTAGCCGGTACACAACCTAGTGCACGTGGCCTGTACGCAACCTAGTGCACGTAGCCGGTACACAACCTAGTGCACGTGGCCAGTACGCAACCTAGTGCACGTAGCCGGTACGCAACCTAGTGCACGTGGCCTGTACACAGCCTAGTGCACGTGGCCTGTACGCAGCCTAGTGCACGTAGCCTGTACACAGCCTAGTGCATGTAGCCGGTACACCAACCCGTCCTCTTAAAAATAACGTCACTTTTTGCTCGTATGCGTGCTATGGCCAAATTTGGACGTAATTTGAAATGAAATGGACTCACAAAAGAGACGTACTGTCCTGTTTTCTGTGTGAGTCGTACGGCTTACTCGGTAAGGTTAGAACAGGCAACTTTCAATTAACGTTTTTCATAACGTTTTGAAACTTTATGAGAATTTCCTGCCCACCTAACCTATCAGAGGACCCTTACAGTTGTTGAAAAAAATCCCAAATTTATTTTCATTTTTTTTCATTTTCACATTACGTCCACTTTGGCCATACGGGCCAGAAGCGACGTTATTTTTAAGAGGACAGGTTGTGTACACAGCCTAGTGCACGGGGCCAGTGCACAGTCTAACGCACGTGTCCGGTAAGCAGCCTAGTGCACGTATCAAATACGCAGCCTAATGCACATGGCCGGGACACAGCCTAACGCAAATGGCCGGTACAT
Organism: Procambarus clarkii; assembly: GCF_040958095.1. Taxonomy (NCBI): domain Eukaryota; kingdom Metazoa; phylum Arthropoda; class Malacostraca; order Decapoda; family Cambaridae; genus Procambarus; species Procambarus clarkii. The sequence continues at coordinate 17,676,810 of NC_091226.1, read as the reverse complement.
AGCTTACTGCACGTGGCCGCTACGCTGGCTAGTGCAAGTGAAGGGTATGCAACCTAGTGCACATGGCCAGTATGCAGCCTAGTGCATGTAGCTGGTACACAGCCTAGTGCACATGGCCAGTATGCAGCCTAGTGCATGTAGCTGGTACACAGCCTAGTGCACATGGCCGGTACACAACCAGCGTGCATGTGGCCAGTACAAACCCCCTAGTGCACGTGACTGGTACGCAGCCTAGTGCACGTAGCCAGTATGCAGCCTAGTGCACGTGGCTGTTATGCAGCCTAGTGCACGTAGCCCAGTATGCAGCCTAGTGCACGTAGCCCAGTATGCAGCCTAGTGCACGTGGCCAGAACGCAGCCTAATGCAGTGGCCAGTATGCAGCCTAGTGCACGTGGCTGGTACGCAGTTTAACACACGTGGACAGTACACAGCCTGGTGCACGTGGCCGGTATGCACCCAAGTGCACGTGGCTGGTACACAGCTTAGTTCACGTGGGCAGTACACAGCTTAGTGCACGGGGCCTGTACGCAGCCTAGTGCACATGGCCGGTATGTGGGCGGGATTCAGCCTACTGCACGTGACCGGTTCGCAGCTTAGCGCACGTGGCCAGTACACAACTTAGCGCACATGGCCGGTATGCAGCCTAGTACACGTGGTCGGTACACAGCCTAGTGCACGTGGCTGGTACAGAGCTTAGTGCACATGGCAGGTACACAGCCTAATGCACGTGGTCAGTACACAGCCTAGTGCACGTGGCCGGTACAAAGCCTAATGCACGTGGTCAGTACACAGCCTAGTGCACGTGGCCGGTACAAAGCCTAGTGCACTTGGCTGGTACACAGCCTAATGCAGGGGGCCAGTACACAGCCTAGTGCATGTGGCCATTACACACCCTAGTTCACGTGGCCGGTCCGCAGCCTAACGCACATAACCTGTACACGTGTGTAGCCTAACGCACATAACCTGTACACAGCCTAACGCACATAACCTGTACACAGCCTAACGCACATAACCTGTACACAGCCTAACGCACATAACCTGTACACAGCCTAACGCACATAACCTGTACACAGCCTAACGCACATAACCTGTACACAGCCTAACGCACATAACCTGTACACAGCCTAACGCACATAACCTGTACACAGCCTAACGCACATAACCTGTACACAGCCTAACGCACATAACCTGTACACAGCCTAACGCACATAACCTGTACACAGCCTAACGCACATAACCTGTACACAGCCTAACGCACATAACCTGTACACAGCCTAACGCACATAACCTGTACACAGCCTAACGCACATAACCTGTACACAGCCTAACGCTCATAACCTGTACACAGCCTAACGCACATAACCTGTACACAGCCTAACGCACATAACCTGTACACAGCCTAACGCACATAACCTGTACACAGCCTAATGTAAGTGGCCGGAACATAACCTAGTGAACGTGGCCGGAACGCAGCCGAGCACACGTGGCACCTACACAGCCTGGTGCACGTGGCCAGTATGCATTCTAGTGCACATGGCTAGTATGTTGCCCGATGCACTTGTCCAGTACACAACCTAGTGCATGTGGCCGATACGCAGAATAGCGCATGTGGCCGGTATGCAACCTAGTGTATGTGGCTAGTACACAGCCTAGTGCACGTGGCTGGTACACAGCCTAGTGCACGTGGCCGGTCCGCAGCCTAGTGCACGTTGCCAGTACTGCAGCCAGCTGCATGTGGCCAGTATGCAGCCTAGTGTATGTGGCCGTTATGCAACCCAGCGCACGTGGCCGATACGGAGCCAAGTGCACGTGACCGGAACTCAGCGTAGTACATGTGGCCATTACGCAGCCTAGTGCACATGGCCAGAACGGAGCCTAGCGCAAGTGACCGGCACACAGCCTAGTGCACTTGGCCGGTACACAGCATAGTACAATATTGCTGTGTACAATATTGGCAGTGGTAGTTGCTGCTGGTTCTTACAATAGTGACAGCAGTAGTCCCTACTGGTTCCTACAATAGTGGTAGCTGTTGTCAATAGCGATCAGTTACAGTTTGATCAAGAACAAACAAAGCAGTATCAAACACCATCTTCAGACTGTGAACCGTCTGATACAGAGCAGTAGAAAGGAGTAAGATACATAAAACTGTAATGGCTAATGAATTTCATAACAGTGGAAGGGGTTACTTCTCCATTTAGGTCAGGGGGGGGGGGGGTCATGCAACATTTCACGAGTGGGATCCTGTATAGAGGACAGGGATGAACATTGTGAATGGAAACATTCAGGTTTGTACTGAGACATCTACAAACAGGTCATCCTAGCAGTATAAGTATTGAAGTAGGGGAGAAAGAGGGGCTCAAGAGAAGTGTGCAGTAGAAGCGTTAATGGCGGTGTTGTCAAGACCTTGTGAAGCAGAGATGGCTGCACCACTCACGCTGCAACCAGTCTTCTTAAAATTAGGTGCAACCAGTCTTCCTAAAATTAGGTCGCTTTTCGCCCTTTGCCTGTATGGCCAAAAAAGGGACGTAATTTGAAATTAAATCTGCTCACGGAAGTGACGTAGTGTCCCGTTTTCTGTTATGAGTCCTCCGGCTTACTGGGTTAAGTTAGGAGACGAAACTTTCAATTAAACGTTTTCATGACGTTTTGAAACCTTAGAAGAACTTCTTGCCCTCTTAACTTATCAGAGGACCCTTAACTTGCAGTTTTTGAAAAGTAAAAGAAAAAAATTATTTTCAATTATGTTTCATTTTCAAATTACGTCCAGTTTCGGTCAAACGGGCAAACGGCGAAATTCAGACGTAATTTGTATGAGGACAAATTTGCTGATCTTGTGAAGGCAAACCAGCAGTTTCAACATACAACAATTTGACACAGAATTAATGAAAGATACCAGCGCCAATGGTCAAAGTCGACCAAAGTGCTCTTTTTAATATTAGCATATTTTTGTAATAAGAATTTTCATTAAATAAAACACAGTATTAAAGAATTAAAACAGTATTATTAACATTAATCTTGTGTCTGGTATTTGTTTTCAGAGTGGAAACTATTCTAGTGTGGTGTCGGGCTACAACACTGTCCAGGGTTGGGTTACGTCTGACCCCGTGGTGCTCATCATCGTACCAGACCTGGCCGGCTTCGTGCTGGGTGATGACGGACGGATTATTGAACCCGTAAGTGACATGTAGGGTCGCTTGTATATTGATAAGTTAATAGTCCAATACATATGTATAAATACATAGATGGCAAAGATCAGACATCAGTTACAGCCCCTCTCAAGTGCAAGGTAAGTCCACTATGGGCTCACCACAGCCCGTGCTACTTGTAACATTTATATATATATATATATATATATATATATATATATATATATATATATATATATATATATATATATATATATATATATATATATATATATATATATATATATATATATATATATATATATATATATATTATTAAATATGACCGAAAAAGTAAGATTAATAATTCTAACACGAATTTTCTCAATCTTTCGTACATTACGCTTCACTGTTGGAGGTAAATCAAAAATCACTTCTCCAAAATTCATTTTTATTTCTAGTCTGACGCGACACGGGCGCGTTTCGTAAAACTTATTACATTTTCAAAGACTTCCCAAATACACAACTGATTAGAACGTATCTCTGATTTTATATCTACATTTGAGTGAGGTGGGAAGGGTGATGTGGCATTAACACAAGACAGAACAGGAGGGGATATTAATAGGGTATTAAAAGTATCAACACAAGACAGAACAGAAACAATGGGTATTGAATAGAAGTGTTTGTAGAAAGCCTATTGGTCCATATTTCTTGATGCTTCTATATTGGAGCGGAGTCTTGAGGTGGGTAGAATATAGTTGTGCAATAATTGGCTGTTGATTGCTGGTGTTGACTTCTTGATGTGTAGTGCCTCGCAAACGTCAAGCCGCCTGCTATCGCTGTATCTATCGATGATTTCTGTGTTGTTTACTAGGATTTCTCTGGCGATGGTTTGGTTATGGGAAGAGATTATATGTTCCTTAATGGAGCCCTGTTGCTTATGCATCGTTAAACGCCTAGAAAGAGATGTTGTTGTCTTGCCTATATACTGGGTTTTTTGGAGTTTACAGTCCCCAAGTGGGCATTTGAAGGCATAGACGACATTAGTCTCTTTTAAAGCGTTCTGTTTTGTGTCTGGAGAGTTTCTCATGAGTAGGCTGGCCGTTTTTCTGGTTTTATAGTAAATCGTCAGTTGTATCCTCTGATTTTTGTCTGTAGGGATAACGTTTCTATTAACAATATCTTTCAGGACCCTTTCCTCCGTTTTATGAGCTGTGGAAAAGAAGTTCCTGTAAAATAGTCTAATAGGAGGTATAGGTGTTGTGTTAGTTGTCTCTTCAGAGGATGCATGGCTTTTCACTTTCCTTCTTATGATGTCTTCGATGAAACCATTGGAGAAGCCGTTATTGACTAGGACCTGCCTTACCCTACAGAGTTCTTCGTCGACTTGCTTCCATTCTGAGCTGTGGCTGAGAGCACGGTCGACGTATGCGTTAACAACACTCCTCTTGTACCTGTCAGGGCAGTCGCTGTTGGCATTTAGGCACATTCCTATGTTTGTTTCCTTAGTGTAGACTGCAGTGTGGAAACCTCCGCCCTTTTCCATGACTGTTACATCTAGAAAAGGCAGCTTCCCATCCTTTTCCGTCTCGTAAGTGAAACGCAGCACGGAACTCTGCTCAAATGCCTCCTTCAGCTTCTGCAGATGTCTGACATCAGGTACCTGTGTAAAAATGTCGTCAACATACCTGCAGTATATGGCCGGTTTCAAGTTCATGTCGACTAAGACTTTTTGCTCGATGGTACCCATGTAGAAGTTTGCAAACAGGACACCTAGGGGAGAACCCATGGCGACCCCATCTACTTGCTTATACATGTGCCCATCCGGGCTCAAGAAGGGTGCCTCTTTAGTACAAGCTTGGAGTAGTTTCCTCAGAATACTTTCTGGCATGTCAAGAGGAGTACAGGCTGGATCACGATACACTCTGTCGGCTATCATTCCGATTGTCTCGTCCACAGGTACGTTGGTAAACAGCGATTCTACGTCCAACGAGGCTCTTATCCCTGTGGCCCGTGTGCCCCGCAGTAAGTCCACAAATTCCTTTGGAGACTTCAGGCTGAAGGCGCAAGGAACATAAGGAGTCAGCAGGCCGTTGAGTCGCTTTGCCAGTCTGTACGTGGGTGTGGGTATCTGGCTAATGATTGGCCGAAGTGGGTTTCCAGGCTTGTGCGTCTTGACATTTCCATACGCATATCCAGGTTTATATTCCCCAATGATCTTTGGCAGGTGGAGTCCGGATTTCTTGGCGTATGAACATCATACTCTCTGACCAAACTAAGTTCCAAAGGGTAACGAAGGACACTACAGCCGAATTAAAAGCAAAGGTCAACAAACTGATCGAAACTGTAAACGCCAAGAAATCCGGACTCCACCTGCCAAAGATCATTGGGGAATATAAACCTGGATATGCGTATGGAAATGTCAAGACGCACAAGCCTGGAAACCCACTTCGGCCAATCATTAGCCAGATACCCACACCCACGTACAGACTGGCAAAGCGACTCAACGGCCTGCTGACTCCTTATGTTCCTTGCGCCTTCAGCCTGAAGTCTCCAAAGGAATTTGTGGACTTACTGCGGGGCACACGGGCCACAGGGATAAGAGCCTCGTTGGACGTAGAATCGCTGTTTACCAACGTACCTGTGGACGAGAAAATCGGAATGATAGCCGACAGAGTGTATCGTGATCCAGCCTGTACTCCTCTTGACATGCCAGAAAGTATTCTGAGGAAACTACTCCAAGCTTGTACTAAAGAGGCACCCTTCTTGAGCCCGGATGGGCACATGTATAAGCAAGTAGATGGGGTCGCCATGGGTTCTCCCCTAGGTGTCCTGTTTGCAAACTTCTACATGGGTACCATCGAGCAAAAAGTCTTAGTCGACATGAACTTGAAATCGGCCATATACTGCAGGTATGTTGACGACATTTTTACACAGGTACCTGATGTCAGACATCTGCAGAAGCTGAAGGAGGCATTTGAGCAGAGTTCCGTGCTGCGTTTCACTTACGAGACGGAAAAGGATGGGAAGCTGCCTTTTCTAGATGTAACAGTCATGGAAAAGGGCGGAGGTTTCCACACTGCAGTCTACACTAAGGAAACAAACATAGGAATGTGCCTAAATGCCAACAGCGACTGCCCTGACAGGTACAAGAGGAGTGTTGTTAACGCATACGTCGACCGTGCTCTCAGCCACAGCTCAGAATGGAAGCAAGTCGACGAAGAACTCTGTAGGGTAAGGCAGGTCCTAGTCAATAACGGCTTCTCCAATGGTTTCATCGAAGACATCATAAGAAGGAAAGTGAAAAGCCATGCAACATCTGAAGAGACAACTAACACATCACCTATACCCCCTATTAGACTATTTTACAGGAACTTCTTTTCCACAGCTCATAAAACGGAGGAAAGGGTCCTGAAAGATATTGTTAATAGAAACGTTATCCCTACAGACAAAAATCAGAGGATACAACTGACGATTTACTATAAAACCAGAAAAACGGCCAGCCTACTCATGAGAAACTCTCCAGACACAAAACAGAACGCTTTAAAAGAGACTAATGTCGTCTATGCCTTCAAATGCCCACTTGGGGACTGTAAGCTCCAAAAAACCCAGTATATAGGCAAGACAACAACATCTCTTTCTAGGCGTTTAACGATGCATAAGCAACAGGGCTCCATTAAGGAACATATAATCTCTTCCCATAACCAAACCATCGCCAGAGAAATCCTAGTAAACAACACAGAAATCATCGATAGATACAGCGATAGCAGGCGGCTTGACGTTTGCGAGGCACTACACATCAAGAAGTCAACACCAGCAATCAACAGCCAATTATTGCACAACTATATTCTACCCACCTCAAGACTCCGTTCCAATATAGAAGCATCAAGAAATATGGACCAAAAGGCTTTCTACAAACACTTCTATTCAATACCCATTGTTTCTGTTCTGTCTTGTGTTGATACTTTTAATACCCTATTAATATCCCCTCCTGTTCTGTCTTGTGTTAATGCCACATCACCCTTCCCACCTCACTCAAATGTAGATATAAAATCAGAGATACGTTCTAACCAGTTGTGTATTTGTGAAGTCTTTGAAAATGTAATAAGTTTTACGAAACGCGCCCGTGTCGCGTCAGACTAGAAATAAAAATGAATTTTGGAGAAGTGATTTTTTATTTACCTCCAACAGTGAAGCGTAATGTACGAAAGATTGAGAAAATTCGTGTTAGAATTATTAATCTTACTTTTTCGGTCATATTTAATAATATATGTCTACAGGAAAGACTGCTACCAAAATATACTAATATATATATATATATATATATATATATATATATATATATATATATATATATATATATATATATATATATATATATATATATATATATATATATATATATATATATATTATTAAATATGACCGAAAAAGTAAGATTAATAATTCTAACACGAATTTTCTCAATCTTTCGTACATTACGCTTCACTGTTGGAGGTAAATCAAAAATCACTTCTCCAAAATTCATTTTTATTTCTAGTCTGACGCGACACGGGCGCGTTTCGTAAAACTTATTACATTTTCAAAGACTTCACAAATACACAACTGATTAGAACTTACGTCTCTCTGATATTATATCTACATTTGAGTGAGGTGGGAAGGATGATGTGGCATTAACACAAGACAGAACAGGGGATATTAATAGGGTATTAAAAGTATCAACACAAGACAGAACAGAAACAATGGGTATTGAATAGAAGTGTTTGTAGAAAGCCTATTGGTCCATATTTCTTGATGCTTCTATATTGGAGCGGAGTCTTGAGGTGGGTAGAATATAGTTGTGCAATAATTGGCTGATTTCTTGATAATCCTTGTTTCAGTGCTGAGGTGATGTTGGTCTGTGAGGATGTCGAGGTGTTGTTCAACGCGGGTACGGATACTATGGTCGATGTTGCTATTTCTCCACTCGTTTGTAGCATGAATTATTGCTACAAACGAGTGGAGAAATTATTAATTGGCAGCCAATTATTGCACAACTATATTCTACCCACCTCAAGACTCCGCTCCAATATAGAAGCATCAAGAAATATGGACCAATAGGCTTTCTACAAACACTTCTATTCAATACCCATTGTTTCTGTTCTGTCTTGTGTTGATACTTTTAATACCCTATTAATATCCCCTGTTCTGTCTTGTGTTAATGCCACATCATCCTTCCCACCTCACTCAAATGTAGATATAATATCAGAGAGACGTAAGTTCTAATCAGTTGTGTATTTGTGAAGTCTTTGAAAATGTAATAAGTTTTACGAAACGCGCCCGTGTCGCGTCAGACTAGAAATAAAAATGAATTTTGGAGAAGTGATTTTTGATTTACCTCCAACAGTGAAGCGTAATGTACGAAAGATTGAGAAAATTCGTGTTAGAATTATTAATCTTACTTTTTCGGTCATATTTAATAATATATGTCTACAGGAAAGACTGCTACCAAAATATACTAATATATATATATATATATATATATATATATATATATATATATATATATATATATATATATATATATATATATATATATATATATATGTATATATATATATATATATCTCTTCCCATAACCAAACCATCGCCAGAGAAATCCTAGTAAATAACACAGAAATCATCGATAGATACAGCGATAGCAGGCGGCTTGACGTTTGCGAGGCACTACACATCAAGAAGTCAACACCAGCAATCAACAGCCAATTATTGCACAACTATATTCTACCCACCTCAAGACTCCGCTCCAATATAGAAGCATCAAGAAATATGGACCAATAGGCTTTCTACAAACACTTCTATTCAATACCCATTGTTTCTGTTCTGTCTTGTGTTGATACTTTTAATACCCTATTAATATCCCCTCCTGTTCTGTCTTGTGTTAATGCCACATCACCCTTCCCACCTCACTCAAATGTAGATATAAAATCAGAGATACGTTCTAATCAGTTGTGTATTTGTGAAGTCTTTGAAAATATATATATTTATATATATATATATTAGTATATTTTGGTAGCAGTCTTTCCTGTAGACATATTTTATTAAATATGACCGAAAAAGTAAGATTAATAATTCTAACACGAATTTTCTCAATCTTTCGTACATTATGCTTCACTGTTGGAGGTAAATAAAAAATCACTTCTCCAAAATTCATTTTTATTTCTAGTCTGACGCGACACGGGCGCGTTTCGTAAAACTTATTACATTTTCAAAGACTTCACAAATACACAACTGATTAGAACTTGCGTTTCCCTGATTTTATATCTACATTTGAGTGAGGTGGGAAGGGTGATGTGGCATTACATTTGAGTAAGGTGGGAAGGATGATGTGGCATTAGAGGATATTAATAGGGTATTAAAAGTATCAACACAAGACAGAACACGAAACAATGGATATTGAATAGAAGTGTTTGTAGAAAGCCTATTGGTCCATATTTCTTGATGCTTCTATATTGGAGCGGAGTCTTGAGGTGGGTAGAATATAGTTGTGCAATAATTGGCTGTTGATTGCTGGTGTTGACTTCTTGATGTGTAGTGCCTCGCAAACGTCGAGCCGCCTGCTATCGCTGTATCTATCGATGATTTCTGTGTTGTTTACTAGGATTTCTCTGGCGATGGTTTGGTTATGGGAAGAGATTATATGTTCCTTAATGGAGCCCTGTTGTTTATGCATCGTTAAACGCCTCGTTGGACGTAGAATCACTGTTTACCAACGTACCTGTGGACGAGACAATCGGAATGATAGCCGACAGAGTGTATCGTGATCCAGCCTGTACTCCTCTTGACATGCCAGAAAGTATTCTGAGGAAACTACTCCAAGCTTGTACTAAAGAGGCACCCTTCTTGAGCCCGGATGGGCACATGTATAAGCAAGTAGATGGGGTCGCTATGGGTTCTCCCCTAGGTGTCCTGTTTGCAAACTTCTACATGGGTACCATCGAGCAAAAAGTCTTAGTCGACATGAACTTGAAACCGGCCATATACTGCAGGTATGTTGACGACATTTTTACACAGGTACCTGATGTCAGACATCTGCAGGAGCTGAAGGAGGCATTTGAGCAGAGTTCCGTGCTGCGTTTCACTTACGAGACGGAAAAGGATGGGAAGCTGCCTTTTCTAGATGTAACAGTCATGGAAAAGGGCGGAGGTTTCCACACTGCAGTCTACACAAAGGAAACACACATAGGAATGTGCCTAAATGCCAACAGCGACTGCCCTGACAGGTACAAGAGGAGTGTTGTTAACGCATACGTCGACCGTGCTCTCAGCCACAGCTCAGAATGGAAGCAAGTCGACGAAGAACTCTGTAGGGTAAGGCAGGTTCTAGTCAATAACGGCTTCTCCAATGGTTTCATCGAAGACATCATAAGAAGGAAAGTGAAAAGCCATGCAACCTCCGAAGAGACAACTAACACAACACCTATACCCCCTATTAGACTATTTTACAGGAACTTCTTTTCCACAGCTCATAAAACAGAGGAAAGGGTCCTGAAAGATATTGTTAATAGAAACGTTATCCCTACAGACAAAAATCAGAGGATACAACTGACGATTTACTATAAAACCAGAAAAACGGCCAGCCTACTCATGAGAAACTCTCCAGACACGAAACAGAACGCTTTAAAAGAGACTAACGTCGTCTATGCCTTCAAATGCCCACTTGGGGACTGTAAGCTCCAAAAAACCCAGTATATAGGCAAGACAACAACATCTCTTTCTAGGCGTTTAACGATGCATAAACAACAGGGCTCCATTAAGGAACATATAATCTCTTCCCATAACCAAACCATCGCCAGAGAAATCCTAGTAAACAACACAGAAATCATCGATAGATACAGCGATAGCAGGCGGCTCGACGTTTGCGAGGCACTACACATCAAGAAGTCAACACCAGCAATCAACAGCCAATTATTGCACAACTATATTCTACCCACCTCAAGACTCCGCTCCAATATAGAAGCATCAAGAAATATGGACCAATAGGCTTTCTACAAACACTTCTATTCAATATCCATTGTTTCGTGTTCTGTCTTGTGTTGATACTTTTAATACCCTATTAATATCCTCTAATGCCACATCATCCTTCCCACCTTACTCAAATGTAATGCCACATCACCCTTCCCACCTCACTCAAATGTAGATATAAAATCAGGGAAACGCAAGTTCTAATCAGTTGTGTATTTGTGAAGTCTTTGAAAATGTAATAAGTTTTACGAAACGCGCCCGTGTCGCGTCAGACTAGAAATAAAAATGAATTTTGGAGAAGTGATTTTTGATTTACCTCCAACAGTGAAGCATAATGTACGAAAGATTGAGAAAATTCGTGTTAGAATTATTAATCTTACTTTTTCGGTCATATTTAATAAAATATATATATATATATATATATATATATATATATATATATATATATATATATATATATATATATATATATATATATATATATATGTCGTACCTAGTAGCCAGAACTCACTTCTCAGCCTACTATTCAAGGCCCGATTTGCCTAATAAGCCAAGTTTTCCTGAATTAATGTATTTACTATAATTTTTTTCTTATGAAATGATAAAGCTACCCTTTTCACTATGTATGAGGTCAATTTTTTTTTATTGGAGTTAAAATTAACGTAGATATATGACCGAACCTAACCAACCCTACCTAACCTAACCTAACCTATATATATAGGTAAGGTTAGGTTAGGTAGCCAAAAAAAGCTAGGTTAGGTTAGGTTAGGTAGGTTAGGTAGACGAAAAAACATTAATTCATGAAAACTTGGCTTATTAGGCAAATCGGGCCTTGCATAGTAGGCTGAGAAGTGAGTTCTGGCTACTAGGTACGATATATATATATATATATATATATATATATATATATATATATATATATATATATATATATATATATATATATATATATATATATATATTATTAAATATGACCGAAAAAGTAAGATTAATAATTCTAACACGAATTTTCTCAATCTTTCGTACATTACGCTTCACTGTTGGAGGTAAATAAAAAATCACTTCTCCAAAATTCATTTTTATTTCTAGTCTGACGCGACACGGGCGCGTTTCGTAAAACTTATTACATTTTCAAAGATTTCACAAATACACAACTGATTAGAACTTACGTATCTCTGATTTTATATCTACATTTGAGTGAGGGGGGAAGGGTAATGTGGCATTAACACAAGACAGAACAAGAGGGGATATTAATAGGGTATTAAAAGTATCAACACAAGACAGAACAGAAACAATGGGTATTGAATAGAAGTGTTTGTAGAAAGCCTATTGGTCCATATTTCTTGATGCTTCTATATTGGAGCGGAGTCTTGAGGTGGGTAGAATATAGTTGTGCAATAATTGGCTGTTGATTGCTGGTGTTGACTTCTTGATGTGTAGTGCCTCGCAAACGTCAAGCCGCCTGCTATCGCTGTATCTATCGATGATTTCTGTGTTGTTTACTAGGATTTCTCTGGCGATGGTTTGGTTATGGGAAGAGATTATATGTTCCTTAATGGAGCCCTGTTGCTTATGCATCGTTAAACGCCTAGAAAGAGATGTTGTTGTCTTGCCTATATACTGGGTTTTTTGGAGCTTACAGTCCCCAAGTGGGCATTTGAAGGCATAGACGACGTTAGTCTCTTTTAAAGCGTTCTGTTTTGTGTCTGGAGAGTTTCTCATGAGTAGGCTGGCCGTTTTTCTGGTTTTATAGTAAATCGTCAGTTGTATCCTCTGATTTTTGTCTGTAGGGATAACGTTTCTATTAACAATATCTTTCAGGACCCTTTCCTCCGTTTTATGAGCTGTGGAAAAGAAGTTCCTGTAAAATAGTCTAATAGGGGGTATAGGTGTTGTGTTAGTTGTCTCTTCAGAGGTTGCATGGCTTTTCACTTTCCTTCTTATGATGTCTTCGATGAAACCATTGGAGAAGCCGTTATTGACTAGGACCTGCCTTACCCTACAGAGTTCTTCGTCGACTTGCTTCCATTCTGAGCTGTGGCTGAGAGCACGGTCGACGTATGCGTTAACAACACTCCTCTTGTACCTGTCAGGGCAGTCGCTGTTGGCATTTAGGTACATTCCTATGTTTGTTTCCTTAGTGTAGACTGCAGTGTGGAAACCTCCGCCCTTTTCCATGACTGTTACATCTAGAAAAGGCAGCTTCCCATCCTTTTCCGTCTCGTAAGTGAAACGCAGCACGGAACTCTGCTCAAATGCCTCCTTCAGCTCCTGCAGATGTCTGACATCAGGTACCTGTGTAAAAATGTCGTCAACATACCTGCAGTATATGGCCGGTTTCAAGTTCATGTCGACTAAGACTTTTTGCTCGATGGTACCCATGTAGAAGTTTGCAAACAGGACACCTAGGGGAGAACCCATGGCGACCCCATCTACTTGCTTATACATGTGCCCATCCGGGCTCAAGAAGGGTGCCTCTTTAGTACAAGCTTGGAGTAGTTTCCTCAGAATACTTTCTGGCATGTCAAGAGGAGTACAGGCTGGATCACGATACACTCTGTCGGCTATCATTCCGATTGTCTCGTCCACAGGTACGTTGGTAAACAGCGATTCTACGTCCAACGAGGCTCTTATCCCTGTGGCCCGTGTGCCCCGCAGTAAGTCCACAAATTCCTTTGGAGACTTCAGGCTGAAGGCGCAAGGAACATAAGGAGTCAGCAGGCCGTTGAGTCGCTTCGCCAGTCTGTACGTGGGTGTGGGTATCTGGCTAATGATTGGCCGAAGTGGGTTTCCAGGCTTGTGCGTCTTGACATTTCCATACGCATATCCAGGTTTATATTCCCCAATGATCTTTGGCAGGTGGAGTCCGGATTTCTTGGCGTTCACAGTTTCGATCAGTTTGTTGACCTTTGCTTTTAATTCGGCTGTAGTGTCCTTCGTTACCCTTTGGAACTTAGTTTGGTCAGAGAGTATGATGTTCATTTTCGCCAGATATTCGTCTTTTTTAAGAATGACATATATTGGCGACTTGTCACCTCTCCTGACAACTATCTCCTTGTTCTCACGAAGGCTTTTAGCTGCCGCTTTAAGCTCGGGGGACAGTATGGTGCTTCTGTAGTTGCCTCGATTCTTTCCTCCTTCTGCAATAAGTTCTGCTTGTAAGGTATCTTTGGTAGTGACCTTTCTCATATCTGGCGAAAATGAACATCATACTCTCTGACCAAACTAAGTTCCAAAGGGTAACGAAGGACACTACAGCCGAATTAAAAGCAAAGGTCAACAAACTGATCGAAACTGTGAACGCCAAGAAATCCGGACTCCACCTGCCAAAGATCATTGGGGAATATAAACCTGGATATGCGTATGGAAATGTCAAGACGCACAAGCCTGGAAACCCACTTCGGCCAATCATTAGCCAGATACCCACACCCACGTACAGACTGGCGAAGCGACTCAACGGCCTGCTGACTCCTTATGTTCCTTGCGCCTTCAGCCTGAAGTCTCCAAAGGAATTTGTGGACTTACTGCGGGGCACACGGGCCACAGGGATAAGAGCCTCGTTGGACGTAGAATCGCTGTTTACCAACGTACCTGTGGACGAGACAATCGGAATGATAGCCGACAGAGTGTATCGTGATCCAGCCTGTACTCCTCTTGACATGCCAGAAAGTATTCTGAGGAAACTACTCCAAGCTTGTACTAAAGAGGCACCCTTCTTGAGCCCGGATGGGCACATGTATAAGCAAGTAGATGGGGTCGCCATGGGTTCTCCCCTAGGTGTCCTGTTTGCAAACTTCTACATGGGTACCATCGAGCAAAAAGTCTTAGTCGACATGAACTTGAAACCGGCCATATACTGCAGGTATGTTGACGACATTTTTACACAGGTACCTGATGTCAGACATCTGCAGGAGCTGAAGGAGGCATTTGAGCAGAGTTCCGTGCTGCGTTTCACTTACGAGACGGAAAAGGATGGGAAGCTGCCTTTTCTAGATGTAACAGTCATGGAAAAGGGCGGAGGTTTCCACACTGCAGTCTACACTAAGGAAACAAACATAGGAATGTGCCTAAATGCCAACAGCGACTGCCCTGACAGGTACAAGAGGAGTGTTGTTAACGCATACGTCGACCGTGCTCTCAGCCACAGCTCAGAATGGAAGCAAGTCGACGAAGAACTCTGTAGGGTAAGGCAGGTCCTAGTCAATAACGGCTTCTCCAATGGTTTCATCGAAGACATCATAAGAAGGAAAGTGAAAAGCCATGCAACCTCTGAAGAGACAACTAACACAACACCTATACCCCCTATTAGACTATTTTACAGGAACTTCTTTTCCACAGCTCATAAAACGGAGGAAAGGGTCCTGAAAGATATTGTTAATAGAAACGTTATCCCTACAGACAAAAATCAGAGGATACAACTGACGATTTACTATAAAACCAGAAAAACAGCCAGCCTACTCATGAGAAACTCTCCAGACACAAAACAGAACGCTTTAAAAGAGACTAACGTCGTCTATGCCTTCAAATGCCCACTTGGGGACTGTAAGCTCCAAAAAAACCAGTATATAGGCAAGACAACAACATCTCTTTCTAGGCGTTTAACGATGCATAAGCAACAGGGCTCCATTAAGGAACATATAATCTCTTCCCATAACCAAACCATCGCCAGAGAAATCCTAGTAAACAACACAGAAATCATCGATAGATACAGCGATAGCAGGCGGCTTGACGTTTGCGAGGCACTACACATCAAGAAGTCAACACCAGCAATCAACAGCCAATTATTGCACAAATATATTCTACCCACCTCAAGACTCCGCTCCAATATAGAAGCATCAAGAAATATGGACCAATAGGCTTTCTACAAACACTTCTATTCAATACCCATTGTTTCTGTTCTGTCTTGTGTTGATACTTTTAATACCCTATTAATATCCCCTCTTGTTCTGTCTTGTGTTAATGCCACATCACCCCTCCCACCTCACTCAAATGTAGATATAAAATCAGAGATACGTAAGTTCTAATCAGTTGTGTATTTGTGAAGTCTTTGAAAATGTAATAAGTTTTACGAAACGCGCCCGTGTCGCGTCAGACTAGAAATAAAAATGAATTTTGGAGAAGTGATTTTTGATTTACCTCCAACAGTGAAGCGTAATGTATGAAAGATTGAGAAAATTCGTGTTAGAATTATTAATCTTACTTTTTCGGTCATATTTAATAATATATGTCTACAGGAAAGACTGCTACCAAAATATACTAATATATATATATATATATATATATATATATATATATATATATATATATATATATATATATATATATATATATATATATATTATTAAATATGACCGAAAAAGTAAGATTAATAATTCTAACACGAATTTTCTCAATCTTTCGTACATTACGCTTCACTGTTGGAGGTAAATCAAAAATCAATTCTCCAAAATTCATTTTTATTTCTAGTCTGACGCGACACGGGCGCGTTTCGTAAAACTTATTACATTTTCAAAGACTTTAGTTCACAAATACACAACTGAATAGAACTTACGTATCTCCGATTTTATATCTACATTTGAGTGAGGTGGAAGGGGTGATGTGGCATTAACACAAGACAGAACAAAATGTGGTATTAATAGGGTATTAATTTCATCAACACAAGACAGAACAAGAGTATTAATAGGGTATTAATTTCATCAACACAAGACAGAACACGAAACAATGGATATTGAATAGAAGTGTTTGTAGAAAGCCTATTGGTCCATATTTCTTGATGCTTCTATATTGGAGCGGAGTCTTGAGGTGGGTAGAATATAGTTGTGCAATAATTGGCTGTTGATTGCTGGTGTTGACTTCTTGATGTGTAGTGCCTCGCAAACTTCAAGCCTGTGGACGAGACAATCGGAATGATAGCCGACAGAGTGTATCGTGATCCAGCCTGTACTCCTCTTGACATACCAGAAAATATTCTGAGGAAACTACTCCAAGCTTGTACTAAAGAGGCACCCTTCTTGAGCCCGGATGGGCACATGTATAAGCAAGTAGATGGGGTCGCCATGGGTTCTCCCCTAGGTGTCCTGTTTGCAAACTTCTACATGGGTACCATCGAGCAAAAAGTCTTAGTCGACATGAACTTGAAACCGGCCATATACTGCAGGTATGTTGACGACATTTTTACACAGGTACCTGATGTCAGACATCTGCAGGAGCTGAAGGAGGCATTTGAGCAGAGTTCCGTGCTGCGTTTCACTTACGAGATGGAAAAGGATGGGAAGCTGCCCTTTCTAGATGTAACAGTCATGGAAAAGGGCGGAGGTTTCCACACTGCAGTCTACACTAAGGAAACAAACATAGGAATGTGCCTAAATGCCAACAGCGACTGCCCAGACAGGTACAAGAGGAGTGTTGTTAACGCATATGTCGACCGTGCTCTCAGCCACAGCTCAGAATGGAAGCAAGTCGACGAAGAACTCTGTAGGGTAAGGCAGGTCCTAGTCAATAACGGCTTCTCCAATGGTTTCGTCGAAGACATCATAAGAAGGAAAGTGAAAAGCCATGCAACCTCTGAAGAGACAACTAACACAACACCTATACCCCCTATTAGACTATTTTACAGGAACTTCTTTTCCACAGCTCATAAAACGGAGGAAAGGGTCCTGAAAGATATTGTTAATAGAAACGTTATCCCTACAGACAAAAATCAGAGGATACAACTGACGATTTACTATAAAACCAGAAAAACGGCCAGCCTACTCATGAGAAACTCTCCAGACACAAAACAGAACGCTTTAAAAGAGACTAACGTCGTCTATGCCTTCAAATGCCCACTTGGGGACTGTAAGCTCCAAAAAACCCAGTATATAGGCAAGACAACAACATCTCTTTCTAGGCGTTTAACGATGCATAAGCAACAGGGCTCCATTAAGGAACATATAATCTCTTCCCACAACCAAACCATCACCAGAGAAATCCTAGTAAACAACACAGAAATCATCGATAGATACAGCGATAGCAGGCGGCTTGACGTTTGCGAGGCACTACACATCAAGAAGTCAATACCAGCAATCAACAGCCAATTATTGCACAACTATATTCTACCCACCTCAAGACTCCGCTCCAATATAGAAGCATCAAGAAATATGGACCAATAGGCTTTCTACAAACACTTCTATTCAATATCCATTGTTTCGTGTTCTGTCTTGTGTTGATGAAATTAATACCCTATTAATACTCTTGTTCTGTCTTGTGTTGATGAAATTAATACCCTATTAATACCACATTTTGTTCTGTCTTGTGTTAATGCCACATCACCCCTTCCACCTCACTCAAATGTAGATATAAAATCGGAGATACGTAAGTTCTATTCAGTTGTGTATTTGTGAACTAAAGTCTTTGAAAATGTAATAAGTTTTACGAAACTCGCCCGTGTCGCGTCAGACTAGAAATAAAAATGAATTTTGGAGAATTGATTTTTGATTTACCTCCAACAGTGAAGCGTAATGTACGAAAGATTGAGAAAATTCGTGTTAGAATTATTAATCTTACTTTTTCGGTCATATTTAATAATATATATATATATATATATATATATATATATATATATATATATATATATATATATATATATATATATATATATATATATATATATATATATATATATATATATATATATATATATATTGTGACGGTGAAGCGTTGGTGTTCGGCTGTTTCAAAAGCTAGGGGCAGGGCCTCGTCACATTATAGAAAAAAAAGAGAAAAGCTGGAGCTTTCGTCTGTGGTAAGGTAATGGGAAGACACACAAAACACAAGTAAATTAACAATGAAATTTTAATTACTTTAGAAAAACAAGACATGAATAAAGTTAAGCACATAAAATATAAAAGACAAGTCAACAAACAAAATAATATGAATAATCACTGGCAAATGAAAAGTTACGTTAAGACAAGTGAGTTACAGTGATAGCAAAATAAATATGAATGGAGCTGGAATATTGGCTTCGAGCTGCCACCTCCCTTAGTACACGAAAGCCAAGGCTTAGTCTACCAGCGAGAGATGTCAACTGCAAGGAGCACTGAGATATTCTGCCAATACTGAAGCACTGCAGCCCAGACATCAACTTGTGGCGGAGGGCGGAGGGCAGGTGCGACGGGACACCAGCCAATCAGCGACAGGCAGGCAAAGGACAAGTAGTTAGCTGGTTACGGCGGTGGTAGCTAGCAGGTGTACCGGTGTGCTGAATACGTTTTGCTCTCTGGGCAAAACGTTTTGGAGATATTTGGTGGACGTATCTTCTATATTATCTTTTGTTTTTACGTACTTTGTAGGGAAGAGCAGGCTCAATCTCTCTTGAAAGAGATTATCGTCACAACTCTCCCCCGAAGCCTGCGGTTCTGGAAGAAGTACGTCGTCATGTGGTGGAGTAATAGGTGGAGTTGCTTCTACTTCATAAACTCTGGAGAGGGCGTCGGCTATGATGTTGTCAGAACCCTTGATATAGCGGATCTCCAGGTTGAAATCTTGTAGATATAAAGCCCATCGTAGAAGACGCTGGTTAGTGAATTGGGCTTGATGTAAGAAGCGGAGAAGTTTGTGGTCTGAGAAGATGGTGGTAGACCTGGCACCTTGTAGGTATGGAGCAAAGTGCTGGAGATTCAGGACGATGGATAGTAGCTCCTTTTCAATAGTGCTGTAGTTCCTCTGGTGGGGTTTCAATTTGTAGCTGTAGTAGCTGACAGGTAGAACCTCCTCGCCTCGTTGCTGCATCAGGACACCACCAACGTCGGTACCACTGGCGTCGACATGAAGGACGAAAGGCTTGGTGATATCTGGCGAGGCGAGAATGGGATTAGAACAGAGGAGGAATTTGAGTTGTTCGAAAGCAACGGTTTGCTGCATGGTCCAATTATACCGTTGCTTGGGACTGGTTAAAATGATTAAAGGCGTGGCGACTGTACTGAAATTTCTCACAAACCTACGGTAGTAGGAGGCAAGACCAAGGAAGCGCAGGAGCTGCTTCCTGGTGGTAGGCTGTGCATAATGCTGGATGGCTTGAGTGTGTGAGTCTAACGGAGCTAGGCTGCCACTCCCAATTACATGACCCAGATAACGCACTTTACCTTTCGCGAAGGTGGACTTGCCCAGGTTGATGGTGAGGCCGGCTGTCAGGAGCTTGGTGAACAGTCGTCGCAGCTGGAGCAGATGTTCACTCCAGGTGTTGGATGCTATGACGATATCATCCAAATAGGCGTACGTGTTATCCAAGCCCTGGATGACACGGTTGACAGCTCTCTGAAAGGTGGCCGGAGCATTACATAGTCCGAAAGGAAGGCGTTCATATCTGAAAAGTCCAAAAGGAGTGGTAAAGGCAGATATTTCTTTGGCTCGCTTCGTTAAACACACTTGGTAATACCCCTTAAGCAAGTCCACTTGGGACAAGTACTGGGCATTACCAATGACGTCAAGAATGTCATCTATCCTTGGCAAGGGGTATGCATCCTTGACAGTCACATTATTTAACTTACGGTAGTCAGTGCAAAGTCTCACCTTACCTTGGGGTTTTGGCACCAAGATACAGGGTGAGGCCCAGGGGGACTCACAAGGTGTAGCCAGTCCATGATCCAAGAGGTACTGCACCTCAGCACGCATGACTTCCTTCTTGCTAGGGCTGATTCGGTAGAAGGGTTGACGAATCGGCCGGGTGTCAGGGAGCAGTTGGATGTCGTGCTGGGTAACATTACACTCTTGGGGGTCATCTCGGAACAACTCCCGATGTTCTTTGAAGATCTTGACGAGAGGTGCACTATGATTGTCCTGAAAATAGTTTGGAAGATCAGTAAGGATTTCCGAATTAGAAAGCGCTGACTCCTTGTCAGTGCTTTCGGGAGGAGAAGCAGGGAAGGTCTCACTGTGGATGTATGGTTCTGTAAAGGCAGAGTAATTAAGCATGACAGTGGGAGGAGTACCGTTATATAGCTTCAGGAGGTTGACGTGGCACAGTTGGGTCTTCCGCCGCCTATCTGGAGTCTCTAGAACGTAGTTATGGTTGTTTCTGCACTCCTTGATGCGGTAGGGTCCTGAAAACCTGTTTTGTAAAGGAGAACCTGGGATAGGAAAATAAGCAAGTACGAAGTCTCCCGGCTTAAATTTTCTTACTTTGCTGGTCTGGTCGTAATGAGTCTTCATCCTCTCCTGTGCTTTCAATAGATTATCTTGGGCAAAACTGTGGACTCTCTCTAGAATGTGTTGTAGGTTTTGAAGAAACTGGGGCACATTCTGATGCTCACTGAAGGTGGCATCACGTAGAGAGTCTTTGAAAGCCTTGAGGGGAGTACGGCACTTACGTCCGTAGAGCATCTCATAAGGAGATACTCCTAGGGACTCATTGGGAAGACTTCTATATATGCACATTATCAGGTCAATTTGCTTATCCCAATCCTTAGAGGTTTCATTACAAAACTTCTTCAGGAGTGCTTTAATAGTCTGATGACTACGCTCAAGAGAACCCTGTGAAGCAGGATGATAGGGGCTGGACAATACCTGTTTGATGTTGAACTCCTCCAGTGTCCTCTTGAAGAGATCACTGGTGAAGTTGGTGCCACAGTCGCTCTGAACCTCCCTGGGAAATCCATACTGGGTGAAGATCTTCAATAAGTGTTTCACAACCGTAGCAGCCGTAATGTTCTTTACTGGAACTGCTATGGGGAATCTGGTGGTAGGACACAGGATGGTTAAGATATAGGCGTTACCTGAACTGGTCCGAGGTAAAGGACCAACACAGTCTATAATAAGTCTGTGGAAAGGTTCTGCAGGCACCTGTATGGGAATCAGTGGCGCTCTGGGAATAGAGATGTTCGGTATACCTGCCATCTGACATGTATGACACTGTTTGACGCTATTTACCATACCTGGCCAGTAGTAGTCTTGACGAATTCCATGGTAGGTCTTGTTGAATCCGTAGTGGGAGAGTGCTCCGTGGGCCAGGTGTAGAATAGTTGGCCGCAGGCTGGCAGGAATCACAAGTTGTTCGACGTTGGCCCAATCGTCCTCCTCCTTTAGTTTACTGGGTCTATATCTGCGGTAGAGCAACTCGTTCTCTAGGAAGAACCCAGGAATACTGTCGGGTTGAGTCTCAGCCTGGAAAAATAATGGTGTCAAGGTAAGATCTTCCCTCTGTAACTTACGGAACTCCAACTTAGTCAGATTCGGGGGTAGTTTCTGAGGGTCTTGAGGGACAGCGGTGGCAGTAGAGTCAGCTGGCTGTGGTCGTGCGGCTTGTGCACGGGTGGTCACTAGAACCGGAGGAGAAACTTCATCACTCTCTTGAACCTTTGCTGGAACATACTCAAATATAGGATTATCTGTCACAGAGGTACACACCTGGGGTTTGTCCATGACGATCAGGTTGGTCGGTTGCAGGTCTTCTGCCAAGTCGTTGCCCAGGAGAAGTTGCACTCCAAGCATGAGAAAAGGCTTTTCCCTGATGGCGACTTGGACTTCTCCGCTCACGAAGGGACAATCCAGGTGGACTCTGGCTAGAGGATAAGGAGTGGTAACAGTGAGGTCAGTGATGAAGACAGTTTCTCCGGTGTAGGCGATGTTGGGCACAGCCGACTTCAAAATAATCGATTGAAGAGCCGCTGTGTCCCTCAAGATCTTCAATTTGAAACGTCCCTCCGGATTTGAACCGTTGGCAGAGACAGTTCCAGTATACAGGTGTTTACTGAAAAGAGAAAGATCATTAACATGAACACCAACATTCATCACAGGCTTACCGGACTTAGGAGGAGTTGGTTTGGGTTTTGGTGATTCGGTGGTTCCTTTGTATTGAGACTTACCACATTTATCTATGGTATGTCCATAGAGTCTACAATACTTACAGTACAATTGCGAGCCAGCTTGATCGGTACTCACTTTCTCGTAACTGTATCACAACTTCTTACTGGAGGATGGTTCTGGTGTCAGCCGGTGGATGAGGCTGTAAGTGTCAGCCGACTTAGCACACTTCAGGTAGTCGGTTTCTTCTTTATCTGCTAATTATAAACGGACAGGAGGCGGCACACGCCTCAAGAATTCTTCAACTAGCATGAGGTTGACGAGTTCTGCAAAGGTAGAGACTTGTGCTGCTTCCAGCCATTTCATAAAATATCTCCTTTTGGTATTAGCAAACTCTAGAAAGGTAGTGGTACTTGCCTTCAGGTGGTCACGGAATTTCCTTCGATAACTTTCGGTGGAGAGAAGGTAGGCGTCCAACACTGCTTGTTTCAGAGTCTGGTAGTCATTCTCAGACGCCAAAGTACTGAGTGTAACTGCAGCTCTACCTGTAAGATGTACTCTGAGAAGGGTGGCCCATTGGTCGGCAGGCCAACTAAGTTGATTAGCAAGGGTTTCAAAGGTGGTGAAAAAACACGTCAACTTCTGTTTCTATGAATGATGGCATTAACTTACTTGCATGTGATATATTAAAACTGATGGCAAGATTGGCGGTAGCTTGCAGGCGTTGAGCGAGGTGTGAAGTTTCCAACGTGAATTCTCGTTGACGACACTCCATAGCCAGAGTCGCTTGGTGTTTGTCATGTTCGTGTTGCATCTCCAATTGGCGTTATTTTGTTTCAAGCTGTACTCGTTCCCGCTCACGGAGTATTGCAACCTCACGTTCCTTGAGGGCGATTTCACGTTCTTGTTCTTCCTTTCTTGTGGCAGCTGCTTCCCTTTGTTGCTCGAGGGCTTCTCTTTGCATGGCAGCTGCTTCCCTTTGCTGCTCGCGTTCAATCTTGGCCAGCTCTAGTTTGAGTTTCATCGTTGCCAAATCAGTTTTATCTGCAATAAAGTAAGTTTCGTGAGTTTCAGAGTCTATCTTACCTTGCTCTAAGAGATGATCCAGTAACAGGTTGTGTATTTCACTTTTGTTGGCTTGGTAGGGAACTGTTAGTTGATACTCATGTGCAAGAGTTTGTAATTCAGCCCTCTTGGCATGACTTAAAGTCCCTATTGCACCTGCTGGATCTGCACGGAAAGCTTGGAGACGAAACATTGTGAAATTAGCAAATAAATGCACAACGAATATACTGTTGTGATATGGTGAATGTCAGAAACAGGACAACGTGGCAACTGGTACCTATCCTGTGGAATCTTTAACAATTAATGTTAATTACAAGATGTTAAATGATTAATTAAATCAAGGTCGCAGGAAATCTTGTACCCGGTACTCATGTAAGAGGATATATAAGGGCAAGAAAATCCTACTAAACAAGCGAAACTGAGTTTCTAAAACAAATGAAACAGTTAATTGCCTCAAAAGTAAAATTGGTAGTCCAAGAATGTAGGCATACCTTGCCGAGTCTCTATAGGACATAAGCAAGTTTTCCCACTGAAATTAATATGATACTTACAGAATTAGTGACCTTTTGTGCTCTGAAAAAGAAAGCTAATTCCCTACCAATGTAGGTATCATCATCTCTGACCGACGTGTAGGGGTGCGAGGTGTCAACTGGTGACGAGAACTGCTGCTGAGGTCCCAATTCAGCAACTAAAGTTCGTGCTAGAGGAACTATGGCCCTCTTTATCCTCCTACTGTCAGATTGCAGAAGATTAAATGCACTTGACCCGGGGGCAGACCACAGTACCAGGGTACCAATATGATGATCTGTCGAAAATATGAGAAATATCCTAGGGACAAAAGATGGTAAACACGAGTAATAACACGGAGGGAGAGATGACCAATTAAGAGAATGACTGAGGCCTACAGTCACCACGTAATCCAAAGTTGCCTCACCTTCACCATATGCTACTCTCGGAATGCACAATACACACAGCACCATATAAAAATAAAATTGAAAATTGAAAATAGTAAAATGCTACGTTACCAAAGCCAAATACGCTTACCATAAATTTACTACTTGGCACCAGTACCTGAGTGAAGCTCCCGGACAGGCCCCCACTTTAATGTGACGGTAAAGCGTTGGTGTTCAGCTGTTTCAAAAGCTAGGGGCAGGGCCTCGTCACATTTTAGAAAAAAAAGAGAAAAGCTGGAGCTTTCGTCTGTGGTAAGGTAATGGGAAGACACACAAAACACAAGTAAATTAACAATGAAATTTTAATTACTTTAGAAAAACAAGACATGAATAAAGTTAAGCTCATAAAATATAAAAGACAAGTCAACAAACAAAATAATATGAATAATCACTGACAAATGAAAAGTTACGTTAATACAAGTGAGTTACAGTGATAGCAAAATAAATATGAATGGAGCTGGAATATTGGCTTCGAGCTGCCACCTCCCTTAGTACACGAAAGCCAAGGCTTAGTCTACCAGCGAGAGATGTCAACTGCAAGGAGCACTGAGATATTCTGCCAATACTGAAGCACTGCAGCCCAGACATCAACTTGTGGCGGAGGGCGGAGGGCAGGTGCGACGGGACACCAGCCAATCAGCGACAGGCAGGCAAAGGACAAGTAGTTAGCTGGTTACGGCGGTGGTAGCTAGCAGGTGTACCGGTGTGCTGGATACGTTTTGCTCTCTGGGCAAAACGTTTTGGAGATATTTGGTGGACGTATCTTCTATATTATCTTTTGTTTTTACGTACTTTGTAGGGAAGAGCAGGCTCAATCTCTCTTGAAAGAGATTATCGTCACAATAATATATATATATATATATATATATATATATATATATATATATATATATATATATATATATATATATATATATATATATATATATATATATATATATATATATTTGGTAGCAGTCTTTCCTTTAGACATATATTATTAAATATGACCGAAAAAGTAAGATTAATAATTCTAACACGAATTATCTTTATCTTTCATACACTTTTTTTCACTGTTGGTGGTAATTCTAAAATCAATTCTCCAAAATTCATTTTTATTTCTAGTCTGACGCGACACTTGAGCGCGTTTCGTAAAACTTATTACATTTTCAAAGACTTTAGTTTACACATACACAACTGAATAGAACTTACACATCTCTGATTTGTTTATATCTACATTTGAGTGAGGTGGATGGGGTGAGGTGGCATTAATAAGGTATTAATTTCATCAACACAAGACAGAACACGAAACAATGGGTATTGAATGGAAGTGATTGTAGAAAGCCTATTGGTCCATATTTCTTGATGCTTCTATATTGGAGCGGAGTCTTGAGGTGGGTAGAATATAGTTGTGCATTAATTGGCTGTTGATTGCTGGTGTTGACTTTTTAATGTGTAGTGCCTCGCAAACGTCAAGCCGCCTGCTATCGCTGTATCTATCGATGATTTCTGTGTTGTTTACTAGGATTTCTCTGGCGATAGTTTGGTTGTGGGAAGAGATTATATGTTCCTTAATGGAGCCCTGTTGCTTATGCATCGTTAAACGCCTAGAAAGAGATGTTGTTGTCTTGCCTATATACTGGGTTTTTTGGAGCTTACAGTCCCCAAGAGGGCATTTGAAGGCATAGACGACATTGGTCTCTTTTAAAGCGTTCTGCTTTGTGTCTGGAGAGTTTCTCATGAGTAGGCTGGCCGTTTTTCTGGTTTTATAGTAAATCGTCAGTTGTATCCTCTGATTTTTGTCTGTAGGGATAACGTTTCTATTAACAATATCTTTCAGGACCCTTTCCTCCGTTTTATGAGCTGTGGAAAAGAAGTTCCTGTAAAATAGTCTAATAGGGGGTATAGGTGTTGTGTTAGTTGTCTCTTCAGAGGTTGCATGGCTTTTCACTTTCCTTCTTATGATGTCTTCGACGAAACCATTGGAGAAGCCGTTGTTGACTAGGACCTGCCTTACCCTACAGAGTTCTTCGTCGACTTGCTTCCATTCTGAGCTGTGGCTGAGAGCACGGTCGACATATGCGTTAACAACACTCCTTTTGTACCTGTCTGGGCAGTCGCTGTTGGCATTTAGGCACATTCCTATGTTCGTTTCCTTAGTGTAGAGTGCAGTGTGGAAACCTCCGCTCTTTTCCATGACTGTTACATCTAGAAAGGGCAGCTTCCCATCCTTTTCCATCTCGTAAGTTAAACGCAGCACGGAACTCTGCTCAAACGCCTCCTTCAGCTCCTGCAGATCTCTGACATCAGGTACCTGTGTAAAAATGTCGTCAACATACCTGCAGTATATGGCCGGTTTCAAGTTCATGTCAACTAAGACTTTTTGCTCGATGGTACCCATGTAGAAGTTTGCAAACAGGACACCTAGGGGAGAACCCATGGCGACCCCATCTACTTGCTTATACATGTGCCCATCCGGGCTCAAGAAGGGTGCCTCTTTAGTACAAGCTTGGAGTAGTTTCCTTAGAATATTTTCTGGTATGTCAAGAGGAGTACAGGCTGGATCACAATACACTCTGTCGGCTATCATCCCGATTGTCTCGTCCACAGGTACGTTGGTGAACAGTGATTCTACGTCCAACGAGGCTCTTATCCCTGTGGCCCGTGTGCCCCGCAGTAAGTCAACAAATTCCTTTGGAGACTTCAGGCTGAAGGCGCAAGGGACATAAGGAGCCAGCAGGCCGTTGAGTCGCTTCGCCAGTCTGTACGTGGGTGTGGGTATCTGGCTAATGATTGGCCGAAGTGGGTTTCCAGGCTTGTGTGTCTTGACATTTCCATACACATATCTAGGTTTATATTCCCCAATAATCTTTGGCAAGTGGAGTCCAGATTTCTTGGCGTTCACAGTTTCGATCAGTTTGTTGACCTTTGCTTTTAATTCGGCTGTAGTGTCCTTCGTTACCCTTTGGAATTTAGTTTGGTCAGAGAGTATGAGGCAAACTGTGATGTAACTATGATGACACAATTACGAGTCGTTGTAGTGGGAGCTCTTAGCACGATGTGTCTTTTCTCTCTAAGCACGCTGTTAATGGTGTCCAAGTCTCCTTTACAATGCCGTCTTTCCCTCCCCCTCGCTCGGATACGCATGCGCAGTACGCTCCAAAGTGATCCCGAGCCGAAAGTCACGCTGTATTTACTCGTAATTAATTAGTGAAGTAAGGAATTATGACAAGTATTTATGTCACTAATAAATGTATTAAGTTGTTATATATTTTCGCATAGTGCAAGTCAGCTTATTAAGACTGCGTAAATGAATGAGAGGATTATAAAGTGTAATTATTTTACGTTGCAATTTTTTCCACTGTAGTTGTTAATCCACCTAAATAAGTGAGTTCAGTAAGCAGTAATATGGTGTATAAATAAAGCAACTAAATAAACGACTATCCTTAATAGAGGAAAGTAATTAACTGGAATCTGTTTAGATTCAACTAAATGTGGAGATATTTTCTGTGACTTTCTGTCGC
Organism: Procambarus clarkii; assembly: GCF_040958095.1. Classification (NCBI taxonomy): domain Eukaryota; kingdom Metazoa; phylum Arthropoda; class Malacostraca; order Decapoda; family Cambaridae; genus Procambarus; species Procambarus clarkii. The sequence continues at coordinate 17,648,382 of NC_091226.1, read as the reverse complement.
AACACGAAGCTGCGTCATTGATACTAGGAAGAATTTGGCAGAATATTGCTTCGTAATAGAAAACATTAATTGGATTAATTCTATGAATTATTAAGATTAGTAATTACTATGGTTAATACAATGATGATGAATTATAATACAAAAATGTTGTATAATGGTTGCATAATTTCCAACAGACGTGACATCAATATAGAACGTATATAAAACCCCAGTTGGATGTGAATATAACGTTGTGTGAAAATTTCAAAACAATCAGTGAAAAACTTTCGGGGATTACCGATTTTCAACATTTAAATTTTACTTATATAAATAATATGTAAGTAAAACATCATTTATTCATCAAACATCGCTTTATTCTCTGTCAGAATGTGACCAAAATAGTGAATGCGAACTTCACTGTGCTGCCGCCACTGGCGTGTCTGCTGGTTGACTTCGGTGACAACACTCCAGATGTGACCTTTGGTTTCCAGCACCTGTGTGTCTCCAGCTACCCCACCGTGGCTTATGGCGGCCCTTCCTCCAACCCCATGAATATTCCACATGTGTATACGTGAGTATTAGTGTCTCCAGTTACCCCACAGTGGCTTACAGCAACGTTTCTGCCCCAGACCAACATTATAGCAACGTTTCTGCCCCAGACCAACATTATAGCAACGTTTCTGCCCCAGACCAACATTATAGCAACGTTTCTGCCCCAGACCAACATTATAGCAACGTTTCTGCCCCAGACCAACATTATAGCAACGTTTCTGCCCCAGACCAACATTATAGCAACGTTTCTGCCCCAGACCAACTTTACAGACGTTTCTGCCCCAAACCAACATTGCAGCAACTCAATATTTTCTTCAGAATTTACCCTTAATATATTAGTTTCTTAACGTATCTTTAAAATAAAATTAGTATTTTGTTAAATTTATCATCCTTATTTTTCTGTACACAGGAGGCTAAAATCTCTTTGCAGCCTACCTCAGCTAGATTATAGTAACTGGAGATGTTTGTTTATTTTCCCGAGTTCCTATAAATTTATTTATTTATATACAAGAAGGAACATTGGGGGTTAGCAGAGAACATAGAAATTAAGTTGAATTTATATTCTTTTAAAGCCACTAGCATGCATAGCATTTCGGGCAAGTCCTTAAACTAACAGATAATTTGTAGATAATTAACAGTAAAATTGACAAAAAAAAAATTACAGGGGCTTTTCAGCATTACTTTAAAGGTACAGATAATTTTAAGTAGAATAATTTCAGTAAAATTGACAAAAAATGTTTCAGGTACATAGCAAGAAATTTTGACACAAAAGCAGATTAGAATAATACACAATAATAACAATACACAATAATGACCAAGGATTACTAGGTACATGAGGATAACATTTCAAGGAATAATGCAGCAGAATATGCACTCAATACTACAACCATGATATTAGATGATATCTAAGATTACAATGGTAAAGTAATATGGCTCAGGTACAAATATTGTGGGATTGGGTGGCACGAGCCACTGTGCAAAGCTAAAGCACTAGGTAGAAAACTATGAAGATGAAATTAGGTAATTTTTGGTTTTATTTTTGAATAAGGCAAAAGTTGGACAGCTTTTCAATTCATTAGGAAGTAAGCTCCATAGACTAGGTCTCTTTATTTGTATAGAGTGTTTACATAGATTAAGTTTGACTCAAAGAGATATTTATGTCTGGTGTGGTGAGTATGTGTTCTATTACTTCTGTTCAGGAAGAGTTTCAGAAAAGGGTTTGCACTTAAGAAAAGGGTTTTACAAATGTAATTGACACAAGAGAATGTATGGAGTGAATTTATGTTTAGCACGTTTATGGATTTAAACAGGGGGAGCTGTGTGCTGTCTGAAAGCAAAGTTTGCTATTGTCCTGATAGCAGATTTTTGCTGGGTGATGATAAGTTTGAGGTAGTTTGCAGAGATTGAACCCCAAGCACAGATACCATAAGTAAGATAGGGGCTAAGTGCATAATAGAGTGAGAGGAGAGCAGAATAGGGTAATCTTGAGGTTATCTTGAGATGATTTCGGGGCTTTAGTGTCTCCTCGACCAGGCCTCCACCCCCAGGAAGCAGCCCGTGACAGCTGACTAACACCCAGGTACTTATTTTACTGCTAGGTAACAGGGGCATAGGGTGAAAGAAACTTTGCCCATTGTTTCTCGCCGGCGCCCGGGATCGAACCCGGGACCACAGGATCACAAGTCCAGGGTGCTGTCCGCTCGGCCGACCGGCTCCCTGCATAATATCTGATCTTAGAGATTATACCAACTGTTTTAGAAACCTTTTTAGTTATGTGTTGTATGTGGGTGCTGAAGTTAAGTCTTTTGTCTAAGTATAGACCAAGGGACTTTCTATCATTTTTATTGCTAATGTTTACATTGTCTATCTGAAGCTGAATTGCATTTGTTGATTAGCTTCCAAATTAGATGTAGTAGGTCTTTTCAATGTTAAGTGTTAGTTTTTGGTTGACATCCACAGGTGGACTTTTTTTAATTCATTGTTTACAACATTATTTAATATGAGTGGGTTGGGGTCAGAGTAGATGAGAGTAGTATCATCAGCAAACAATATAGGTTTAAGCATGTTAGAGACATTAGGGAGATTATTGATGTATATAAGAAACATGAGGGGTCCCTGGATGCTGCCCTGTGGCACCTTTACGGTTAGTGGTAGAGTAGGAGAAGTTATATCATTGATGGCTACATATTGGTGTCTGTCACTAAGATAGGATCGGATATAGTTCAGGGCAAGGCCATGGATTCCATAATGGTGGAGTTTAAATAAGAGGTAGTTATGGTTAACAGTATCAAAGGCCTTTCTCAGGTCAATGAAGAGTCCAATCGGAAACTCACTTTTGTCAAGGACTGAGTAGATTAAGTCAAGCAGACTTACAATTGCATCATTGATACTCTTTTGGGAGCGGAAGCTAAACTGGCAGGGACTTAGTATATTGAACTTTACGAGATAGGAGTAGAGCTGTTTGTAAATATTTTTTTCAAATATTTTTGATAATATTGGTAGATTTGATATGGGGTCTGTAATTATTATTGTCTGCCTTAATTTATTCTATCTTTTATTTGATTTATGTTATCTTCCTTATCATTCGATCTTAATTTTATCTTCTTAATTTATTTTGTATATTCACACACAAAAACCCTTTTTGTACAAATATTGTGATCAATGCCATAGCTCAAGGGTTAATGCTAATATACATAAATGGAGCACACGGTAAACTTGATCGTTATTCTGTGGGCCTAGGCTTAATATTTCTTTAATTTAAATCATACAGTATGGGCAGCATTATACCATGATGCTCACGATGAGGAAAGTGTGATAATAACGTTTGTAATGATCCATACTGGTGTAATTACACCACATTAATTGCCCACAAAATTAATCTCGCACTCTTAAACATCAATGATCAGAAATTTACACAAATGTAATCATATTAAGAAGGTGGCCAATGAAGGTAGTGATACACATGTAATATTCATCAATAACCTTTGTATTTTTCTCTTCAACAGGCAGGAAGGAATATACCAAGTGAGAGGTTTAGCCTGGGACTACAGGGTTTCATACAGCTCTCAGTTGCAAGTGGTAATTGCAATACTACCATGCAATATGCCCAACGTTCAGATAGTTGAGAAATACGCATTATTCAGTGAGCCACAGATAAACCAGAAGTCCATGCCACTTGTGAAAGCCACTCTAAGTCAAATTCAGTGCAACCGTACTGTACCTGTAAGGTAAGGTCAATTATCGTACTGTACCCGTAAGGTAAGGTCAATTATCGTACTGTACCCGTAAGGTAAGGTCAGTTATCGTACTGTACCCGTTAGGTAAGGTCAATTATCGTATTGTACCCGTAAGGTAAGGTCAATTATCGTACTGTATCCGTTAGGTAAGGTCAATTATCGTACTGTACCCGTAAGGTAAGGTCAATTATCGTACTGTACCCGTTAGGTAAGGTCAATTATCGTACTGTACCCGTAAGGTAAGGTCAGTTATCGTACTGTACCCGTAAGGTAAGGTCAGTTATCGTACTGTACCTGTAAGGTAAGGTCAATTATCAAATTCAAATTCAAATGTTTATTTAGGTAAAATACATACATACAAGGGGTGATACAAAAATTGATGAATTTATAGATAGAGCTAGTACATACAATGCCTAAAGCCACTATTACGCAAAGCGTTTCGGGCAGCAAAGCGTTATCGAACTTTTCCCGTACGGTAAGGTCAATTATCGTACTGTGCCCGTAAGGTAAGGTCAATTATCGTACTGTACCCTTAAGGTAAGGTCAATTATCGCACTCTGCCTGTAAGGTAATGCCAATTATCGCACTCTACCTTTAAGGAAAGGTCAATTATCGCACTGTACTCAAAAGGTAAGTTCAATTATCGTACTGTACCCCACAAGATAAGGTCAATTATCGTACTGTACCCGTAAGGTAAGATCAATTATCGTCACCCCATGATTATGGGGTGATAGAATGTTTCAGAATGCTGGAGTGAGCACAAGGTTCTGGAATGGATACTGAAGTGAGTACATGGTGCTAGAGTGAGTATAGGGTTCTGGAATGTGTACAGGGAGCTAGAATACAGGGTGCTGGAATGAGTAAAGTGTGCTAGAATGAGTACATGGTGCTAGAGTGAGTATAGGGTTCTGGAATGAGTACAGGGAGCTAGAATACAGGGTGCTGGAATGAGTACAGTGTGCTAGAATGAGTACAGGGTGCTAGATCGAGTGAGTATAGGGTTCTGGAATGAGTACAGGGAGCTAGAATACAGGGTGCTGGAATGAGTACAGTGTGCTAGAATGAGTACAGGGTGCTAGAGTGAGTATAGGGTTCTGGAATGAGAACAATGTGTGCTAGGATAACAATAAAGCAGCTAGCTTGCACTAGTTCATTGACCTTGTGGGAAATTTTCCAAGCAGGAATTTACTTGCGCACTGTTAAATTATTAATAGTAATATAACTTAATATAATTAATTAAAATGAACTGTGTATTATGAGTGGACCGTATTTTACAAAGTGTATTGCATTTAAAATTTATCATACAGGGTAAAAGCTCAGTTTCACAAGTTTGGGGGATATTCGTACATTGCCTATATCACCAATAGTGGATAATAAATAAACTATTAAATTCATGTTAGTACAACAATTAAATAAATTAAAAATAAACGTCTCTTAGTTAGAGTGTACACTCAGCCTGATAATAGGCACTGAACATCTTTCTATCCCGTGTATGAAACCTCGTTGGATAAGGCTGTAATGGTGACTGGAAATGTCGCACGTTCACACAGGTTGACTCGACGTTAATTCTTCTTCTTCCTCTCTTCGGAACGGCACCTGTCGGGTAATTTATCAATAGGAAACTGTTACCACAACAACAACATATATTCAGTGGAGATTAAATCATGATAGGAGCAGGGCTTACCCTTTCCGGGTGCCTTACAGACATTGTCTTCTTCTTCTTGATAGTAGGTGCAGTTTGCATGAAGGGTTTGTCCTCCCGATGACTGCACTACAGACATTGTAACCGGACTACAAGAATAATCAATACTACAGGCCAGAGCTACTGAAATATCTTACTAGTTGACCGGAAACAATACTTCCTAAGGGTGCAAAAACGTGGATTGAACGGACTTTTGTGATTCCTGTGTCACGAAATTCGCGAGAAGTATCTGGTGCAAGCACGTGCTAATTCATGATGAGAGCAGGTACATGTGACCGGCTCAACTGCCATGCGCACACTGGAATTGCTCGGCGTCTCTCTTGCTGTGGACGCAAACATCAGCAAGGTTTCAACTCGTCATTATTGACTTATGGAAGGAGACCTTGATTTATTAATTATTTAATTAAAGTAAATATTGAGAAATAACTTCCAGACTGAAGGTTTTAGGTATTCACAAGATAAATATTATTAAAAAATGGTGGATTTGCTAACGAGGCAACATCCCATTTTCTCTGGAAGGCTACTAAATTCATTCTCTGTGATAAGTTAGTAGATTAGTAAAGTTTGTATATTCCTGACATAACGGATTTTACTTGGTATGGAAAGTGTTAGTAAATTAAGTGTCAAAATTTCCGACAGACCTCACAATCAACCTTAGGTCACTGACGGCAAGTAGTGAGTCGCTCTTCAGTGTTAGTGCTGGCGGGGTGTTAGCACTGAAGTGGAAGGTAGTGATGGTAGTGAAGCATTGGCGGTTGGAAGGGGCAAGGATAGAAGGGGCAGGGATAGAAGGGGCTGGGGTAGAAGGAGCTGGAGTAAAAGTGGCTGGGGAGGAAGGGGGGAGTGGCTGTGGGGAGTTGATGTAGCACACTGGGTCACTCGCTGCAGCTTATCTGGTATTTGCCTCCCTTTTTTCTATCTACTCCTTTTTCATAGACACTTATAACTGTTGACAATTAGTGGCAGGTAAGTATAATTCTTGCGCCACACTGCTGTGGTATTTATTTTTGCTCACTTATGTATTATACACTCGGCACCTTCGTTCTGGTGTGCTGTATCACCTTGCTCTCCATTCCTTCAGTGATCACTCACAATATTGTCTGCTATATCAACTGTACACTTAGGAGTGTAGCTATTATTCTGTTTGTCCTTTGCTTATCACTGCACTAGTTATTGTTATCCCGCTTAGATTCATTATTCCACATTAACTCGGGGAAACTATGCTTGCCTGAACCACTCAAGTCCCACCCTGTTGCAGGTCAGTAAGTACCAAAAGAAGGCACCAAGTCAAGAAGGCTATGTAGCACTATCAGTGTTGCTGGATATTCCACATAATTCCACATAATCCCACATATTCCACAAAGGCACATAAGGCGAGCGATAACATTAATATTGGATTCACCAAGGATTCTATTGAGGGTCAAACAATCTCAAAGTACATTAGGAAAGCAATGCATAATGTAGTCATTAAAATCAGGACATTCAACAAGGAGGTGCATGACTAAGTTGTGCAAAGCAGTTTGGCCAATATGGAGTAGTGCAGCATTCCATTACGTGCCCATAACTTAATCATGTATGGCCAGTATGTAACTTAGCCAAAGCCGTTTCCCACCGTCTATTATCATGGCAGGAGGAAGGCCAAGGGGAAAGGTTACCTTTAAGAGTGCACAGTTATTACCTGTAACCCCAGACTAATAGCCCTGCCAACAGTCTCAGAGGGAGGAATGAATGACTATGTAGAAATCGGAAAATTCAATGCCTTTTTTGGAGACAGAGCAAGTGCACCTGGCCTCCTTAGCAACAGTGTCCTTAGTGGACATTGCCGCTAAAAACTTTGCAAGTGGGACCTTCCATGGGGAAGAAGGGTAAATATGAAACGACACGAGGAGAGATATTGCTAACATGAACTGAGAGGGAATCTTGCAAGTGAGACATCCATACAGAAAAAGGGAAGGTGGTGTAAGGGATGGTGGCCCACATGAGAGGAAACAGTCAGAGTATGACATAAGCGACTGAGAGAGAATGTTGCAGTGTCCACGCAAGGTAGCAAAGGCAGTAATGATCACGACGATATTGTAGAGACAAGACTCTTGTTTCAGCACACAGGCTCAGGGAAGGTGACGAACAAAAGGCATCAGAGCTGAGGCGTAACCCGGTATGGTGCAGAGCATCAAGACGACGAAGAATCGAAGGAGATACAGAGGAGTAGGTAAGGCAGCCATATTCGAGTTCAGACAGTACTAGAGAGAAGTACAAATAGAGAAGAGTGCGTCGATCAGCTCCCAAAGAACTATGAACAAAACTTTATGTAAGATAAGGGCCTTAGAGCATTGAACTCGGAAGTAAGAGTGTCAAAGATGCCCAGAAGTTTACCAGAATCTTTAAAAAGAAGAGGACTACCATAGAGCGACAATGATGGACGAAGAACGGGCTGCTTCTGAGTAAAGGTCACATGGAACAAGTTTTAGTTGTAGAGAACTAGAAGGCATGATTGGTGGCCCAGGACGGCACAGCATCAATCACAAGTTGTGACTCGTTGGAGGAAAGGGAAACAATCACCCCGACAGCAGAGTTAGATCATCAACATAGAGGGCAGAGAAAATGGGAGAGGGAAGGAAGGAAGGAAGATCACTGAAAGCAACTAGGAAAAGAATAGTGCTCAGAACACTACCTTGATGAACACCTTCATATTGTGGAAAGGAGTCATAAAATGTGGTACTAAGTCTCTCTTTAAACGAATGACTAGAAAGGAAACTTTAAGGGAAGAGTATAAGATTGCCTCGAGGGCCAAAATAACGAAGTTGGTACAGTATATTGTATCTCTGGCCTTACTGACTAGCATGGAGTCCAGCAGCCTTTGTTGATGTTCGCTTGGTCCGCAATAACAACTCAGGTCGCCAGTCTGCGATCAGAGAAAACGGCGAAAATACCATGAGCCTCTATCTTTTTAATCAGTCTTTCATGTGGCACTGTATCAAAAGCTTTGCTAAAGTCAAGGTACACAACATCACAATAGCAACACATGCATATTATGCATGTGTTGCTATTTTATGTTATTTTGTGGGTTCAAGCAAACCTAATAAACTTTCCTGTGTTGCTTTAACTTTAATTGATTTGTTTCTTAAAGTAAGACATGTAATGTAAGAGCTCATGTATATATAAATACACAACAAAAATTATTTTGAGATAACCATGACACTAAGGTAATCGGGAGTAGCATTATTTTTTTGCTCACTAAAACTAATACCAGTGGCATATGGGGTGTTGTTTATTTATTAAATTTAATTTAAATAAATTTTGACCATAACAGAGGAATTGTATATATTCCATATTTCTTATTCTAGTTCAAATCTTCATAAACATGCATTTGGATGGGTTGAATTCTATCAGTCATTTTTCTAACCACTTTTGGAATGTACTCACCTATTTGTGCCTGCGGAGGTTGAGCTTTGTTTTTTTGGTTCTGCCTCTCAACTGTCAATCAACAGGTGTACAGATTCTTGAGCCTATTGGGCTCTATCAAATCTACATTTGAAACTGTGCATGGAGTCTGCCTCCACCACATCACTGCCTAATGCATTCCAATTGTTAACTACTCTGACACTGAAAAAAGGCTTCTAATGTCACATCCATTTGTGTGTGTATATCCATTTGTAAGTTATCACAGTTTCTCTTTGTCTTGATTTTTCTTATTAGATTTGTGTCATCTACGAACATTGACACGAACCAATTTCTCTGCCAGGTCGTTGGCATATATTAAAAATAGGATGGGCCTCAGCACCAAGCCTTGTGGTACCCCCACTCATAACATTTATCTACTTTAACTGAAGCCCATTGATTCCTTTGTGAGAAGTACTCTTTCACCCATTTTACAACTTTAACCCGATACACCAGCCTGCTTTTCTACCTTGCACATGAGTCACTGGTGCAGACCGTGTCAATTGCTTGCTGACAGTCGATAAATATGTAGTCTATCCATTATCCGTTCTCGTGTTTGATTTCCATCTTTTTGTAAAACTCCAATATGTGTTTTATGCAGAAGCTTCCTTTGGTAAAGCCGTGCTGGTGTATTGAAAAAACATTAGTTGCTTTAAAATCTGACTAGACTACTTCAGATGGATCTCTCTAGTACCTTTAGGGATAATGTTATGGTAGTGGTACTGGTCTGGTGATAATTGGTAGTATATTAGTGGAACTAGTGGTACTTCTTAGTAATACTAGTGGTACTGGTCTGATGCTACTAGGTAGTATACTAGTGGTACTTCTTAATAGTACTGGTCTACAGCTTAACGGCTCTTAAGAACCTGGTCCTTCAAACATCAAGTCGAATTTTGACGTATACTTTAGGGGCAAAAACTATCGTACAAGAAATTGGTAGCGCTTCGCGAATTTGACATAACGTTTAAATTTCTGTTCGTGGGTCCTCTTATAAGTTAGGATAAGGTACTATAGTACGACAGTTTCTTGTCGTTGGGAACACTCGCGGAAACGGGCTGCTCGTCTTCCTCCTTTAATGTATGATGGCAGCACATTCGTCGTTTTGCAGCAGTCTGGAAGCTCTTCCATGTCCAGGGAGGAATTAAATATTATTACAAGGGGCATGCACAATGCTTTCAATGCCTCCATAAGTATCCAAACCATTATCCTCTCTGTTGGTACAGCTGTTGTCACATCCAGTAGCTGTTGTGTAACAAGCTCTGTTGGTACAGCTGTTGTCACATCCAGTAGCTGTTGTGTAACAAGCTCTGTTGGTACAGCTGTTATGTGTATTATGTTTCCTTACGCCTTCTGGTATTACTTTCATTTCAGTGAGTATTTTTTGAGGGAGTGTCCGTTCAGTTAGGGCTATTATCTCTAGCGTGTGTGTGCAAGGGTGTTTGTGTATCAAATAAGTAATACAGTTAACAAATCCACAAGGGCCTTGTGGATTTGTTCATTTAATATATCACGCTATTATGATTTCTGTGTGTATTGAAGTATGGGCGTAGAGGTAGAATATCTGGTTGACAGAGCCTGGGTGTATGGGGGAATTGTGTGAAACCCCGGTTTGGCTTCGCAGAAGCTTCGGGATCCTCGTGAAGGCAGTAGCACTCCAGGTGGCAATTCTTTTGACCATGTTGTGGTACAGCTGACTAAGGCGCATCTGGGAACATCCCGTTAGAAGGTTCAAACCCTCATCAAGGCCCTTGTGGATTTGTTCATTTGATATATCACGTTATTGTGGTTTCTATGTGCAATACAGTTATAGCATGAACTCGAATTTTGAATGCAAATTTGATTATAGCTTCCATTTCATTCTTTTTCTTAACAACTCTATTTTAGTCGCTGGTGGGAGGTGCTGAAAGTGTCAGAAAGCACCGGACAACCAGAGAGAGATATTCCTATCCAGAGTGCGTTACTTTCCTGGAATTACTCCCAGTTGGAGGTCACGCCGCTGTTCCTCGACCTGGGATTGTACAAGCTCTCATACTGGGTCAGACTCGACGCCTCCAAGGTCTTCTCGCTTCAGAGGGCAGATTTCACATACGTCAAGATTATCCCGGTTAGTTTCGACCTATATGAAGTACTGTATGTTGATGTGATATGCATGGAGAAGTAATCTCACTTTCATGCTGATTAACTATCTTACGAACGGTTTTTTTTTAGACACGATATAAAAATTTATGAAATATATTGCATATATATATTCCTTGAGCCCATGAAACATAATAGTATCTTCTGTAGACTCCGCTGAGAGCAGTGTTGATGACAGGCTCAGCGTTCAGTTTGAGTCGTGGCTACGGTCAGACGCTGAGTCTAAACCCACAGGAACTCTCCGTGGATCCGGACAACCCTGGAGATACGGTCCGTCACTTTCATTTTAAACTGTTAATTTCAGACCTTATAAATGTGTGTAATATGCTTTATATTATGTGTTATTTATTATTTCAATTTGATCCAGGCATTGCCTGGGTGAGGTACAGGGGATACATTTGAACTACACACATTCTTAATCATTATAACCCTTTCATTACTATGCTCTGACTTCCTGGGATACGTTTTCCAAATCATTCTCCAGTTAAAGTAGTTCATATGGCAACAGTTCCACAACCCATCCTCCTGTTAAAACAGTCCATATATCAACTGTACCACAACCCATCCTCCTGTTAAAACAGTCCATATATCAACAGTACCACAACCCATCCTCCTGTTAAAACAGTCCATATATTAACAGTACTACAACCCAGCCTCCTGTTAAAACAGTCCATATATCAACTGTACCACAACCCATCCTCCTGTTAAAACAGTCCATATATCAACAGTACCACAACCCAGCCTCCTGTTAAAACAGTCCATATATCAACTGTACCACAACCCATCCTCCTGTTAAAACAGGCCATATATCAACAGTACCACAACCCATCCTCCTATTAAAACAGTCCATATATTAACAGTACTACAACCCATCCTCCTGTTAAAACAGTCCATATATCAACAGTACCACAACCTATCCTCCTGTTAAAACAGTCCATATATCAACAGTACCACAACCCATCCTCCTGTTAAAACAGTCCATATATCAACAGTACCACAACCATCCTCCTGTTAAAACAGTTCATATATCAACAGTACCACAACCCATCCTCCTGTTAAAACAGCTCATATAGCAACAGTACCACAACCCATCCTCCTGTTAAAACAGTTCATATGCTCTTCAACTGGAATAATTATATATAAATGCTCTGAGATGATAGAAACGCTGAAACTGAAGTCAAGAAGGAAACTTTAGCTGATGTAAATGAACAAATCCACAAGGGCCGTGACGAGGATTCGAACCTGCGTCCGAGAGCATCCCAGACGCTGCCTTAATCGACTGAGCTACGACATGGTGAAAAAGAGTTGAAACCGAAGTTCTACTGAACTTACTGGATCCTGCAGCCTCTCCGAGGCACAAACCAGGATTTTAAACAACTCCCCATGCACTCGAGCTAAGTCAATAGGCCGTTCTCCCTCTTCGCCCTTACTTACTGTGTGTAAGGGTGAAGAGGGAGAACGGCCAATTGACATAGCTCGAGTGCATGGGGGAGTTGTATAAAACCCTGGTGTGTGCCTCAGAGAGGCTGCAGGATCCAGTAAGTTCAGTAGAACTTTAGTTTCAACTCTTTTGACCATGTCGTAGCTCAGTCGATTAAGGCTGCGTCTGGGATGCTCTCGGACGCAGGTTCGAATCCTCGTCACGGCCCTTGTGGATTTGTTCATTTGATGCATCACGCAATTGTGATTTCTGTGTGTTTAGCTGACGTATGCCCATGGTCAATCAGGCATAACTTGTTGGTAGTCTAGTACATATGTATACTAGCTTAATTTAGGCTTTAGTTTAGGCATTTAGTCTTTAGTTTAGTTTAGGCAGATGTTCGGTATTTTTTCTTCAAGGTTCACTTGTATCATTATAACACTAAGGCAAAAACTATGGATTGCTTTATTTGCAAAATTCAGTATTTTGTACATGCATACTAATGTAGATATTTGTACTTTTTTACCAGGAGAAGGGGGGGGGGTGGAGGTTGAATACACAGGCACATTAGAGTATAAAACCTTACATAAATATAGCAGGATTCTGTATATATCTTCACTACACAAGATTTATATCAATGTAAAGTCCTCACTGCTCTTGCCGTCCGCCTCGGTTCTTGAGATTTTCCATACAGTTCAAGATACGTTGGTTATAAGGCGGTCTTCGTAGTTACCTCAAAATTTTTTGTGTTTGTTGTTCCAATTAATGTTAAATACACATTAATAGTTAAAGTTATATAACAAGAATATTTCAGACCAAATTCTTAACCACTTGAAATAGTGCATTTTTCATTATATATGTATTCAAACTTTGATCACCACAGTTTTGCTTTGGCAAATTTAAGTTCCCAATTATTATTGATTTGTACAGAAATTATGCCATAAGTTAATAGATAATACATATTTATGTTAATAAAGAGACGTTAATCGAAAGTTTAACCTAACGACATTGTTGAGCCATAAGGAATCTTTCCTCTGCAAAGGTGCGAAATACTGTTTCCCGTGGGAATCGAACCAGCACTTCGTGGCTGAGAGCGCAGATCCTTCTTATTAGGTAACACTGGAAAATGCTAAAGAAATCTATCATCTACTCCTCCAACGGCTACCTTGACAACCTCTTCTCTAAAGTTGAATACTACAGTCCTCTACAGACTATACACCTTTAACACGCTCTTAATCTTCACTGTCTCTTTTTCAACGATTCAATACAACTTCAGTATATGCCTTTTAATCTCAAACTTTATACAAAAATTATGATATAATTTAGTTTTTGCTAGCTTATTACTAAATGTTTAACTTCATCATGCTTCTCACTCTTTACCTTGTTGCAAACCTTTCAATCAGTTTACAATTTTAAGACTGTTCTAATTTTAAGATATTTTTTCCTAAGAATATTTCAATTTTATTTTCTATGTTGATGTTGTTTGGTGTGTGCAGAACTTTACGGTGACGTGGTGGTGTCGACAAGTGGACCCGGTACAGGAGACTCACTTAACGGACAGTAGCGGGAACATAGAAGTTTACAACTTGCACCCGGTGCCGGCACCACTGGCTGCACAGAACCTGACAGGAGGAGGCTGTTTCGGCAAGGGTCCAGGTAACTCCTTGGCGAATCTTGATCCAGTTTGATTCTGAGATTGAACAGTGGTGATTTTTTTGTGTTTTGTGTGTGTTTTAAATTGTTTATATTAGCTAACACTAGGTAAAAATTAAGACATGACTAATTTGACAAAACAAACGTTTATTTATCACAAGTATATATGTGTTTTGTACTTTAATATTGGATTGTAGAAGCATATATATTATATGATACATTTCATATGTGTATATAATGTGCTTTATGTGTATATAATCTATATTCTTTCTATAGCAATGTATATGAGTCCTATAATGCGTATTCTTAACTTGAGGCATGAACCCCATGATAAAAGTTCTGTTCACACTAAATCTGTGCAAAACACAAATATTTATATATATGGTTTTATTTCCACAATAATTATAATAATAATTTGTATTAAATAACTATACAGAAGAACACTGTACAGTGTAGTATAGTTTCATATAAAGTACACATTTAATAGAGCAAAGTGCTAATATTGATGAGCATTCCAGTTCAGTGACCGACTTTGAAACCTTCCAACAATGTTGAACTATGTGAACTTCTATGTTCACAATATATTCCTAATTGCCTGACTTTACCGTACATATTTGTGGGTAAAGAAACTGTCCTGATTTCGCTCTACAGTATAACCTATACTATATATTCTCTGTTACCGATGAGAACAGAATGAGGCTTATATATCCCTCCAGGCACTCTACAGTACAGTGGGGGAAGCATGACCCTAGTGACCTCAAGCTTTGTCAAGCACAGTGTGACCTATGAGATCTTCGTCCGCATTGCAAAGGACACGAGGCAGGCAAACACCTCTTTACAAGTTGAAGTTACGATGTTTCCTCCACCTAACGTTCAGATCAAGTGAGTTGTGGCAAATCCTCAGAATGTATTTGAAATGTATGAGTAAAACACTATGCTGAAATATGTTAATACGTTGTTTTTTGGTATGATAATTATTTGTTAGTTTATCGTGTAGTAATGATAGTTGAAGGAAAGACTCCACTTCACTCAATGGCTCACTCCACCCACACAACACACGACATATTTCCATCTAGATTTTATTAGGAACTCTAAAACACCACACTCTCTCCAAGGCTGTATTCCAGCCATCTAGTACGTAATACACATCAAAAGTTTATTCCACACATTTAACATACGTTTCACCTTCTCCCAGAGTTCATTCAAACCATATACCACTGTAAGTCCGATATTAATTCATCCACTGTTTATTATATCCATTTAGATCTATACCTGCAAGATTTTATTCTAATCATCTTGTACTATACTTCCTCCAAGACTTTATTCCAATCTTCTAACACTATACTTTCGAAAAGAGCTTTTCCAACCAGTTAGCACTATTAGATTCCAAACAGTTTATTCCAAACAAGTAGCACTATACTTCCTCCAAGAGTTTATTCCAAGCATCTAACATTCCACCAGGAACTATATTTGAAAAAGTTTATTTTAACCCTGTAGCATTATTCCTTATCAAAGAGTTTACTCAAACAATGTATACTTTTTCCAAGGGCCTAATCCAACTCTATAGCATTATACCTCAACCAAGAATTTATTCCAATTATCTATGACTGTTACGGGACTGTGGTGGTAAATGATAGCAATAAATGTTTGTGATCAAGTTCAAGTACGTTTATTGGGACAATAAAATACATCTCAAAGGGATATAGTAGCTTAGACTATTTCTACCCTCCCCCCCCAGTTTGTGATCTACCAGTAGCCCACCCACTATTCTGTGTTATAGGAGCTGAGAGTATATAACGCATATGATATACTCCCTGCATCTGAGGTGAACTAGTCCCGACCCCCAAGGAAAGTAATCCCAAATTAACATGTTAAGAGGTATAACAATCCACTATACACTAGACACAGGTTAGGAACAAGTGGGTGTAATTATTGGATTTATTCTTACAGACTCCACTATATTTATATAAAAACCCCGGCATTGCCTATAGACATTTACTCTATGAACAGAAATTCCCTTGGATAGAGATTAATAAGACTTACAGTCAAAACATTCTAGGCAAGTGTTACAACCCTTGAGACTTAGTACGGTTCTTTCCCCGCAGTGATTAATTATATTAAATCGGCCTTGCCAACAAGTGTCTAGGGGATAGTGAAACACTGCATCAATGTGGAAACAATGTAACTACGCTAAGGGTGACAAACATTATTAAATGATACAATTAATAACCAGAAATATTCTTTAGCATGCAATAATATAATTAAAACTCTTTATTGATCAATGAGCAATATCACCAGCACATGAATTAATAATAGAATAAATGCACAATCATCTAACCAGAGAATTAACCTAGTATTAGCTAAAATAACAACAAATCACGGACTTAACTTAAAACATGTCTCCTCTCGACCAAGACTGCCACGCCTCTGCCCAAATGCTGGCTTGCCAGGGCGGCGTCCTACCACACATGTCAACTAACATCCACATAAACTATTGTGGAAATTCTACTAACAAAATGTAGTACTAATATTCAAATCATTATTAGTCTTAAGAGTATTAATTACTGTTACATTACTCAATATAATTTACTGGCATACAATAATAAGAATTAGTTAAGGTTGAACTATACTCACTCGCTTGACATCAAGTTCCCACACTAGCCACATCCAAATATGGTCATCCCCCCACACGGAGATATCAACATGAAAATACTTGTACAAAAGCCTCATAACATGCAACTCAGCAATTCAGGCACACTACAGCATACTACAATATATGACATACAAGAATCTAATATCATACAACTGGATGCTATATTAATTATAGAACAAGACAATAAATTATATAAGCATCAAGAGTAATGTTAGAATCCTAGTAAAATTCGTAACAGCAAGCCCAAAAATTTATAATGAAAGCACAGTGTAAACATTCCATCAAAACCCCCACAGTACAGTAAATATCCTCTTCAAGTTGACTTCTACTAAATATAAGACACTTTTGAGTCTGCTCGAAGTTACATTATTAGATTAACTATACTGTACATGCAAATAGTGGTGGCCAGTAAATAATGAAAAGATAGGACATAGGAATAGGATAGGACATAATAAAAGATAGGACATTACTGTCATAAGAATTATAATAGTACACACAATATGCCTAACAGGTCAGCCAGCCAATTCCAGATTGAAAAACAGCGTCTCAGTCAGCCACTGTCTGACCAAATCTCGTACAGTAACGAATTATTCTACAATTGTATTCCAACCACCAAACTTTTACAACTATGTCCTGATATGATATAATATTCTGGCTGTTTAATAATTGACTATTTCACACACTTAGGTCTCTTAGAACCGCTCAGTAGCTTATATGATATAAATTGATCATACAATAGCAGCCCATAAACGTATCCATTCTCACACTCCCATATATTATTTGATTGCTCAAACTATCCCTTATTTCCTGACAAAGATCATCACGGGTCATAGCAACGACAACACGTCCTCTAGGTATATATTTCAACCCTCTTACATATAGCTAAGTTCATTTGGTGAAGGGAAAGGAAATGACTGAACAAGCATTTAAGGAAACTGCAGTCCGGAGCACAATGGATGAATATACGGGCAGAGATAGGTAAAGGATGAATATACAGGCAGAGATAGTTAAAGGATGAGTATACAGGCAGAGATAGGTAAAGGATGAATATACAGGCAGAGATAGTTAAAGGATGAGTATACAGGCAGAGATAGGTAAAGGATGAATATACAGGCAGAGATAGTTAAAGGATGAGTATACAGGCAGAGATAGGTAAATGATGAATATACAGACAGAGATAGACAAAGGTTTAGTCTCAATTTGGTACAGAATACAGTCGACAGAAGTCGTCATTGCATACAAAGAGAAGGAATTGGCATCTGAATAGAACTGGATAAAGAAGTTGAGCAGTAATAGCGAAAGCTGTGGGTTTAGTGGCATGACTAAATATTAGAATGTATTAGGTTAGGATGAGAAAGTAACAGAATGTATCATATAATACAATAGTGTATTAAAATGGATTAAGTCAGCAAAAGCAGGGGCACACTAAACTGCGATTACAGATTATGTGATTAAATGTAAAAATAGAGTATAAAAATAGACGAAGCCTAAATAATAGCTATCCTAAATAAATAGCCTATTCTTTTGAGATTTATTTTATTGACTCAATAAACGTACTTGAACTTCAACTTGTGTGATTAAATACTAAAGGACTCTGCTAAGGAACTCTTTCATCTGATGATCACATCGAAGGCACAGTCAGAGGCTTCCAGCAATACTCGCCATTTTCATAATAGTCTACAAGTACACGGATGGAAAAAATATGTTCAGAATATTTGTCATGATATACGGGAGACTCAAACTGAATAACGCAACATTGACTTGGAATCAATACCTCAAAATATTTATGTAGCTAAAACAGATGAAGTTTAATTAAATCTACCGAGAATTTAGGGTTCTAAACAATAGCTAGGAGCTGCAAGGATTTTTTTTTAAATTGTTGCTGCCGGAGGCGGCTAATTTATTGTGCACCCCCTACTCATCCTGTGAGCGGTAGCGCAAAAATCATTACAGAGGGCACAAAAGGTCTTTGTCAGACCTCATCTTAGATCATTACATAAACAATTTCATCTATCCTTCACACCTTATGGTTACATGTCAGCTAGTTACAGCAAATGTTCTATTTCAAGAGCTATATATTTACAGTAAGTCGTTATACATTAATGGTAGGTCTTATCGCTAATACATAATAGTTTGACCAATGGAGATATTACAGAGTCACAGGGGAGCTGCTGTTTATTATTAGTCCTCACAATACACTTCTTGTTTCTTAAACTCATTTGTCGTTTATCTAGTGGAAGAGAAATATGGATACAGTGCAAGGATTTCAGGTATTTTTCCCTTGTTAATAAGATAGGTTGCCATATCATACAGCGTGAGCTTAGATTTATCTATAAATGGCTCAACTTTACTACAATCCGAGATATAGTGTTCGAGTGTGTGTCCCTGTCTTTGTCCACACACTTTACACTTTACTTCATCTAGATCCCTGTACAAGCCGAACTGCCAGAGATACTTGTAGCCAAGTCTTATTCGAGCTGTGACAACATCTGTTAGTCTACTGACTTTGTTACTTGCCCCATACACATGTTTTACTTCACACATTTCATTGTGATAAACAATGAAATTTTAGACAATGAATTTGCTAGTTCCAGTTCGCACTGTTCTACTTTCTTCAAATCCATCCAGGAGTTCTCGTCTAATGACACTTTTAAGGGACCTATTTGATAACTCAAGATTCCGTTCAATACTGTCTTTATTTACTGCAGCCTTAGCAAGGGCGTCAACTTTATCATGTTCCTGCAGGCCAATGTGAGAAGGAATCAACAACATTTTTATATTTACCCTCTTGCTAAGTATGCTTATATATCTACGTCAATCTTCCAAGACAAGCACGTTATTACTTGATTGCAAACTGTTTATTGCTCGTAGTGAGGAAAGGGAGTCAGAAATAATTAAGCTGTCTACTTCAGTGTTGTCAATAATTTCGAGTGCTACCAGTATTGCTACCAACTCAGCTTGCATTGTGGATGCCCAGTTACTAATTCTTATATTTCTTTGAATTGTGCTAACGGCTAACGAACATGTCACAATTAGAAGAAGAAAACTGAGATGATCACAACGTTTAAGATTATGACTGTTATGAAGAGCATTGATAAAGAGGAATGCTTTGACCTCTCAACACACTGACAGTAAACAGATTCAAGTTAATGTAAAAGGGCACCGAAAATACATAGGTTAAAAAAATATATTGGAAAAGAGTGTAGTATGTGCAAACTGCATGGTGGGTCCAAAACTGTATGTAATTCAAATATAAACATTAGGAAGTTCTACTAGCTGATCTCCCATCTTCTAACTGTAATTAGGTAATTACAATTAGGTAGAAACACAAACACTTATATACACACATATATGTATCAGTAAATATTGATTTACATATGATTTATCTGTGGCTGGACATACTAAAAATAATAAGGATGAAAATAAATGGATTAAGATTTTATAGGCTTCCTGATGTTATGTTTCTGCACTCTAACATTACAAGCGGTAATAGTTACTAACAAAAATACTGATACTCTAAATACACAGAGAAATGACATGTGTGATATATAAGTGAGAAAATCCACAGGAGTCGTGATGAGCATTGGAACCTGTTTTCAAACATAGGTTCGAATCCTCATCACGGATCCTGTGGATTTTCTCACTGATATTCTTTACTTCACATTCAGGTGCGTGGATGAGAAACTGTGCTGGCCATACGACGGCGGTCTCCTTGTCAACCCATCCTCCCGCCTGGCTCTGGTGGGAAGCTGTGTGTCCGCTTGCTCCACCAACATGGCTCTGCAGTGGACCATCACAGACATGTAAGATCCATAAGTTTTCCTCTGTACACGGGATGAATTGAAGGATTATGTTTTTGTTATCGATTTATGGCTGGTGAAAGGTAAATAGGCAGTAACAATTATTCTAAATGTTGTGACAATAATAATATTGTGTTGTTTATTTCGGTGTTTGGGGTTAAGGTTAATCAAGCAAGGTAGAGCCAATAAGGCACAACACAAGCATACAAAGTATCCTGGAAGTATACCTTTCATCCTGAATATAGTCCAGGACTAAAGTGAACTTAGTGTATTGACACTAAACTGGACAAACCATACAGTGTAAATGTCTAAACCTTTTAGTTTACTTCAGTAATAAACTTAGTGGCAAAATTTGACTCTTAGTGTATATAGCGTATCTAATAGCCAGAGTTACCTAATTAAACTAATTTCTTTACAAAATTATATTCATAAATTATATTTCATAAATTCATAAATTATAAAAATAAAAGTAATGTATATTAAATGAGAATGTAGCAGCCTCGGAATTTATGATATAAAATTTTGTGAAAATTTATTTTTTAAGGAAAATCGTTTAGTTGGATAACTGACGCTACACTAAATTAGTTAATTTTGTTATCAATCGATTTGCTCACATAATTAAAAAGAATTTAGTTGTGGCCCAGATATATGAAAATATACAGAAGTGCTTTGTCTTTTAGACAAAAAAGACCTTGCCTATTTGGCCAAAAATGCAGTTCTAACTATTGCACATGACATATACACCGAAAAGCACAATTTTCTGGCCAGGGGAAAAAAGACACCGACGGTATGGGGGCTTATTTATTACGTAGTAGAAGTACAAATAAAATAATTTCTGCAGAACATGTAAATGAGGCGGCTATAAGTAAGTCTTAACAAATGTAACATGTCCATGTCTAACTGAGTACAGCCAACCAGCGTAAATGTACACCCGTAGTAAATAAGAGTATGCTTATAGCCTACGGTAAACGAAATCTGCAGAAACCTACTAGCTTATACCTAGTACTAGGAGTAAGGCAAGTGACAAATGTAACCTAATTATAACACTATGAATAACAGGCAAGACACAAAAAGTAAATATAAAGTGATTAAACCACATAACACTTAATGAAACCCGACCAAGAGGCCCGAAAGACATAATGGTAAATCCTAGCTAAATGAACGGAAATTAATCAGTCGTGCAGAAAATTACCTTGAGACTGGGGAAAACCTGATATGACAATGTATAATAAATTTAACCCCAGGGTGAGCTGCGGATAGCGGAACACTTGGGGGATCAGCGCTGCACCTCCACTCCGCAGGCAAGCAGGCCGGACCCTCCCCCCCCCCCCACCCCTTCCCCGAAAGGCGAGTGCCCGCTGGCCGCGAGGGACACCTCAAAGTGGCAGAGCAACGACGTCCTGCCTGACGTAGCCAGTAAAAGCGTCACTCTTCCACCTGCCGTCCGCCCTTATCTCCGTTGGGCTAGCCCGTCTAGAGACAGCTGAATGGCCCTGCCGATTCGAGAGAAATGCGGGGCGTAGTCTGCTGGAGTATGCCTAGCGCTGCGAGGGCGGTGCGAAGCATCCTGGAGAAGTCGTGCCTGGTCGGTGGGCACGGGCTGGGCAGAACTTGCTGGCGGGGCCGCTCGCCAGGCTGGGGTAGGAGTGCGTCTCGCGCGTGCATGTAGGATCCGAAGATAATGTCGATTCCTGACCATGTAAACGATACCTGGTCCAGTCAGAGCGTGTGTCGACCTTTTGCCGCGTAGATCACCTCCCCCGGGCTGAAAGTAATAAGGCAGTAAGGGTGGGCAGAGACGGGCATGCAGTAGTAACGTGGCAGGCATGAACTCAGTCGAGAGGGTAAATCCAGCTGAGTTAAAACGGATGAGACCTAGCAAATAAGGGAATTGCAGGAGATAGGCGCAAGAGGGAGGGAGGAGGGGGGCCCGGATGCAGGATTTAAAAAGATTCCTTAATTAAACAATTCTGGATGAAAACCCAGAGTAAAAACGCTGGTACGGAGGAAACACTGGGGGAGGAGGGAGAATAAGAATTTGCATAATCTGAATATATATACCAGTTACCGTATGTGGGGCAAAGGCAGAAGATAATCCAGGGGGGGGGGGGGAATCTAGCAAGTAATAACTCATTTCAAATATAATCCAATATAATAATAAAAAACAATGGGACAGCCCAAGATAATCAATATTTATATGACCAATATATATATAATATCGAACCAATATATAAATAAAACAATAAATTAAATATAAGAAACAGGTCTTAAGGCGTAACTGCAACATGCTTGTGTCCAGAGCGACACGAACACAACAAATTATAAGGATGGTAACCGAGTCCGTTACAGTGATCTCCATCGTAAGCTGGCCTCCGAATGCATGCTAGAGCTGAATAGTTAGCCTAAGAAACTGCCTTAAGAGGCGCTGATGAGTTCAGTCTTGGAGTGTCAATGAGCATTCTGCGAGCAGCAGTACCCCGAGAACTTCAACAAGAACTGCAGATCTGAGGCAAAGTTAAATGGACACCAGTAAGGCTAGGGATCCGTATTTGTAAAATAATTATGTAATTAATATAATAATATAGTAAAATTAACAGATAATGACGAAAGTGGCACGTAGAAGTGGTCGAAAATAGTAAACTAACTCCCAGACCCATAATAAATTAATACTGAACGAGAAGGGAATAATAAAATGATTAGCAATACTATAAATTAGTATAGGAAATAATAAATAAATATAGATATATAGCACAAATCCTTGATATATATAATATCAACTCGATATATAAATAAACAATAAATGGAATAAAAGAAAACAATTCTTTAAGTCATATCTGTAACATGCTTGTGTCCGAAGCGCGACACAAATACAACAAATTACTAAAGATGTGAGCGGGAACATTACCCTTGGTCTCCATCTCATGTTGGCCTCCAAATGGATGATTCAGCTCTTCCAAATGGAAGAGCTGAATAGAAGCCAAAGGAATCTGGCTTAAGTAGCCGTTGAGTGTAGTCTTGTGTTGTCAATGAGCATCTGAGAGCCGCAGTACTCGAGAACTTTGGCTACATATTGTAGAACAGGTGCAAAGTTAAATCGACGCCAAGGAACTAGCATTCAGTAACTGTAAAAAGAATAATATTAAGAATACAAAGTAATATCGTAAATAACAGATATGACGGCAAGTGCCACAGAGTAGATGAAATTAAGAAAGCGACGCCAAACTGTAATAACAATTTATGCTCATAATGAAATACTACTGATATAACAGTAATGATAAGGATTAACATTAATACTATGATATAGCACAGTAAATAAGGGATACATATATAGTAATTAACGTAGGCCCTGGGCGGCTGCATCCTGGCGCCGCTGCGTTGTCTAGTATGGGTGAAACCTCACGATACTCCCTCCACGTATTCCAGAGACAGGCGCGGAGTAACCGTGATAAGAGGAATATCTGGCTCGCGTTCTCCTCGCCGCAGCAGTGGTGGTGGGGGGGGGGGGGGTACCGGCTTGTCGTGGCTGCAAAAAAAGGAACGTAAGAAGCCTGCAAAGGGGCGCCAAGCGGGCGGAGCACAAGGGAAGGAATATCCAGATGAAGGCAAGGGTCCAAACCGAATGATAAATGAGCTTAATTAAATAGAATAATATTACATAATAAAAAACATCAATATCAAAGGAACATGAAGAGTAGATTAGCCAAGAAGGCCGAGAGGCCAAGGACCGTTAGGCTAAATAAGCATAAGCAATAACAGTAGAAGTACTCCAGTAGGAAACGATAATAACGAATAACGCAGAGGAAGGGGAGAAGTAAGGCAACTAGACCCCGGACCGAATAATAAAGAACTTAAATTAGATAATAGTATGATAGAAATATAACAACATTCATGATATTAGGCGAGGGCCGGAAGGCAGAAGAGGATTGATAGAGAATAAGACCACCAAAATAGAGACTATAACTAACATCAATAGCACATAGTAACAAGTAGAGAGTAAATCAGCCAAATCCGCAAATGAAACCAAAACCAAAGCAAAGTAGGCTTAAAACAATAATAAGTAGCCGAAAACCCAGAATTAATCAATAATTACAAATAATAGCAGAGGGGGGGGGGCGAAGTGAGGCAACCGTAAACTCGGGCTGAATAGAAAGAACTAAATAAATATATAACAAAGTAAATATATTGCCACCAGTCAACATGAAAAGCAGCTAGGAGTCGTCTGGGATTCGTCTTGGCGCCAACTGGAGAACATCTTGCAATCGTCCTGGACCAGGAAGGTGCCAACAAGGAGGCATCATGCAGACATCCAGAAGTCGTCTTGTAACAATGCTAATACACCTTGCAGGCAATCGCTACTACAGGAAGACCTGTACAAACTGGAGGAAAGGACTAGAAGAAGGGCTGCTAAAGATCAATGCAGGAAAGTGTAAGGTAAAGAAATTAGGCGGAGGGAGCAGGCTATAACTAACATCAATAGCACATAGTAGAGCGTAACTCAGCCAAATCCGCCAAAGAAACCAAAGACCATAAGCAAATAAAACTGACCATTACGAATAGCCGAAATTAAGACATGCACCTGTGTAAAAGCCAATACTACGAATTTGCAAAGTTAATACAGTACAAAGCTTAGGCTGGGAGAAAAATGTGGGACGCTTCGTGATTTTGCGTGTCATCCTTGCGCGAGGCCAGGCTAATCTTCGCTGTATCGTTCCCATTTTTGTATATGTGCTGCTGAAGCGAGTGAAGAATAAGTGGTCATAATATAATGCACAATAGTTAGAATATATAATAAGTTACATTACGAAGGTAATAGGATGAAATAACCGGAAGAAAAAATGGGGGGGCGACCCAACCCGAATGCACTGCAACTAGCACTTCCTAGCTGAAATAAACTTAATGACTCAAAGGCAATAAGCAATAGTTTAATACAAATCATAATTGAATGTCCAATAATATAACAAATTAAATATGAAGCTTAAGCGATGCATAAATTGCGGTAATAAATTGCAGTGTTAAATACAAATCATAATTGCAAGTCCAATAATTAAAGTTTGTTGGTAATTGAGGCGTAAGCAATGCTATAAATTGCAGATTAGTAATACAAATCGTAACTGAAAGTCTAATATAATAAATTACATTTTTCTGAATAATCATAAATAATATAAATTATAAATCACCAAAACGAGGGCAGACCGCACGACGACAGGGCGTCGAAGCCTAAGTTAGTAGATAACTGAGACAGAGAAGGAAAACGTCCCACACTGGGAGGAGCAAGTAGTCAGGGGAAACCTTAACCTTAAGCCAACATTAACGTAGCGTGTATAACACAAGCACCAATAGTAAAAAAGGGCAAAATAATGGATTAACTTAAACAACCGTTGCCAAATGTCGAACTGCAAAATCCTGCCCCGGAACATCAGCACCTGGAGCTTCGCAGCTGGGACACTTGCAGCTGGAGCATCAACATCTGCTGAAGATAGAAATATAGCCGCAACTGGCCACCAGGGTAAACTCCAGTGGTAAGCAGAAGTCCAGCTGCAAGACAATTTAGGTTCAAGACTGGAATTTAACTCATTAGAGAATATAACGGGAACAATTCACGAAGCTGGGAAAAATCAATAAATTACAATAAAAACTGAAAAGGGTGATAAATTGATAGGCACAACGTCAGGAGTAACTCTTCAGCTGGAGCTTCAGGAGCGGTGGCGGCAGCAGCTTGAACATCAGCAGCTGGGAAAGCAGAGGCTGGAACAACAGCACCAACAGCCGGAACATCAGCTACCGGGAATCAAAACATGGAACTGGGACGTTAGCAGCTGTAACATCGTCTGCTGAAACGAGCTGCGGCTGGAGGGCGCCGGCTGTAACAGCTTCGGCAGAGCCGCCAGCTGGTACATCCTCTGCAGTAACAACACCAGCTGGGACAACGACAGGTGAGACGACGTCGTTGGAAGAAGCTTAACAATGAATAAATTATAGTTTTATGAGTAATCATAAATAAATGGTGTAAATAATAAATAATTATAAATCACCAAAAACGGGGGCAGGCCGCACGACGACTGGGTGTCAAAGCTTAAGTTAGAGGATAACTAAGACAGGGAGGGGGGGGGGGCAGCCTCCTCCCGAATGATGTCATCAGCAGCCTTAATGTCCTTAATACCTGCTTCTCTCACCCTAACTCGCAACTCAGGATGGAACACTGACATAAACTTCTCCATCATTATCAGCCGTTTGATCTCATCTGCTGACTCTGCTTCCTCCAACCTTCAACCATCGTAGGAATTTCCGTTCCATATCTCTGGTGGTCTCGGCGTAAGACTTTCCCGACGCTCTCATACACTCTCTGAACCGCTTCCAGTACATCTCCTGAGTCAGCCGGAACGAGTGGAGCACCACACTCTTAATCGCGTCGTAACTAGCACACTCCTCAAACTGCCACCTAGGGAAGGAGAGAGGAGGATGAAAAGAGAAAAAGGTGACAAGAGTGGGAAAATAGTCACTGTTATGGAAATCATCAAGAACCCGCCACGTGAAATCTAAGTAAAGAGACAACGAACAGAGAGAAAGATCAAGACAGGAGAGAGTGCGAGTACGAGAGTCCACATTTATTTATTTATTTAATTATTTATTTATTTATATATATACAAGAAGGTACATTGGGATAGTGAGGATACATAATATAGTAATTACAATCTTGTAAAGCCACTAGTACGCGCAGCGTTTCGGGCAGGTCCTTAATCTAAAAAAAATTTAAGTAGGTAAATACTTGCAAAATTTATAAAAATGATAACAGTTACAAGGCAAGAAAAAAAATAAAGGATGAGAGAAAATTGTAAGTATATTAAAGCACATCGGTAGCTCAGATTGATAAGGTTGGTTGGGTTAAGTACATAAAATTTGGGAGATTGGGTAACACTAGATACAGATCAAATTTAAAGCTCAGTGTAGGAAACTACGAAGATGAAATTAGGTACTTTTTGGTTTTGCTTTTAAATGAGGCAAAAGTTTGACAGCTTTTCAATTCACTAGGGAATGAGTTCCATAGACTAGGTCCCTTAATTTGCATAGAGTGTTTACACAGATTAAGTTTGACCCTGGGGATATCAAAGAGATATTTATTTCTGGTGTGGTGATAATGGGTCCTATTACATCTGTCCAGGGAGAGTTTCAGAGCATGGTTTGCATTTAAGAACAGGGTTTTGTAAATGTAGTTGACACAAGAGAATGAGTGGAGGGAGTTAATATTTAGCAACTTTAGGGATTTAAACAAGGGAGCTGAGTGTTGTCTGAAAGCAGAGTTAGTTATTATTCTGATAGCAGATTTTTGCTGGGTGATGATGGGCTTAAGGTGGTTTGCAGTGGTAGACCCCCACGCACAGATACCATAGTTAAGATAGGGGTAGATTAGTGCATAATATTGTGAGAGGAGAGCAGAGTTAGGATCATAATATCTTATTCTAGAGAGTATACCAACTGTTTTAGAGACTTTCTAAGTTATGTGTTGAATGTGGGTGCTGAAGTTGAGTCTCTTGTCTAGGAATAGGCCAAGAAACTTGCCATCATTTTTATTACTGATGTTAATGTTGTCTATCTGTAGCTGAATTGCATTTGATGATTTGCTTCCAAATAAGATGTAGTAGGTCTTTTCTATGTTTAATGTTAGTTTGCTAGTTGACATCCATAAGTGGACTTTTTTTAAATCATTATTCCCAACATTATTTAGCGTATGTGGGTTGGGGTCTGAATAGATAAGGGTAGTATCGTCAGCAAACAATATAGGTTTAAGAATATTAGAGACATTAGGCAGATCATTGATATATATATATATATATATATATATATATATATATATATATATATATATATATATATATATATATATATATATATATAAGAAATAGAAGAGGTCCTAAGATGCTGCCCAGTGGCACTCCACCGGTAATTGGTAGAGTGGAAGAAGTTGTATCATTGATGGTTACACATTGGTGTCTGTCACTAAGAAACGATCGGATGTAGTCAAGGGCAAGGCCTCGGATTCCATAATGATGGAGTTTAAGTAAGAGGTAGTTGTGATTGACAGTATCAAAGGCTTTTCTTAGGTCAATGAAGAGTCCAATCGGAAACTCATTTTTGTCAAGGGCTGAGTAGATTACGTCAAGGAGACTAATGATTGCATCATTGGTGCTCTTTTGGGACCGGAAGCCAAACTGGCAGGGGCTGAGTATGTCGAATTTTACGAGGTAGGAATAGAGCTGTTTGTAAATAATTTTTTCAAATATTTTTGATAGAATGGGTAGATTTGATATTGGTCTATAATTGTTTATGTCCGCCGGATTGCCTCCTTTATGGACTGGCGTTACTCTTGCTTTTTTAAGGATATCAGGGAAGGTGTGACACTCTATAGATTTGTTGAACAGTAGAGCTATGGGTGTGGCAAGGGCATGGGAGGTGCTCTTGACTCAGCACCAAGGTAAAACTCAGAGGTGAGTTTTATTTGGTTATGTGAGTGTTATTTAGTTCCTAGGATACTAGAGATTGTTTTCCATGTGCTTTTCATGTTGCCTTTTGCTTCATTGAATCTATTCACATAATATGCAAGTTTTGTCTTTCTTATGATTCTGGTAAGCATTGATGAGTACCTTTTAGCTACTTCCTTTGAAACTAGGCCAATCCTAACTTTCTTTTCATATTCATGTTTCTTGTTGATTGAGTTGAGAATGCCACTTGTGAGCCATGGATTGTTTAATCTTTTGTCAGTTACTTGCTTGGTAAGAAGGGGACAATGAAGGTTGTAGAGGCTTAGAGTTTTGGAGAGGAAGAGGTTAGCTAATGAATTTATATCCTGGGTATTAATGAATTCAGAATCCCAGTTAATATTGTGAAGTGCATTTGTAAGATTGCCTAAAGCTGATTCATTGTGTAACCTAAATGAAAGTTTCTTGCTTTTTGGTGGTGTTATGTCCATGTTCGCTATGAGAAAGGTAGGACAGTGGTCAGCTGTTCTGTCGTAGATTATACCAGATACAAGGGGAGCTGTTATGTTTGTCCATATGTGATCCATATGGACAAGAGGCTTCAAGGTGGAACGCGAAGTCCGTATACCAGATGGAGGGACCTTCTGTAAGCCTGACCTCATAACTTGCAATGGTGACGAGGCCTTCATATTAGACACCCAGGTCTCAGCTGATAACTTCCCACTCTCCCGTCCACATCAGAGCAAGTGCGACAAGTACGGCACCCCCGAGATCCTGCAGAAGGTCCGGGAGTATACCGGGAAGCACACAGCATCCGCCTCTTCAATAACCCTTAATTGGAGGGGAGGATGGTGCAAGGAGAGTGCGCGTGGTCTACAGGACATGGGTCTCACCAAGAGCGACCTTGAGATTTGCTCTGTGAAGGCCCTGACCTGGACATATTCTATATACAGAATAAGGTCCAAGACCACGTCACGGGGCAGACCACCTTAGTCCCAGGGTCACTGTGCACAGGGTGCATAAGGGTCAATATAGTCTCGCTTAGGTGAACCGCAGCCACGATAGCTGGTAGCCAACTATCCAAGCAGAGTCGTCATCTGGAGTACCACTTCTAATGGCGTCTCACAAGAGGGTGGATGACCTGGCCGGAGCCCACGAGTGGGTAAGGCGGCGGTCGGAGGGACCCCCATGCGCATACATGATATCCCTCCCGCTCCGGGGCCTTGTTAGGAGCTTCCACTGTGTCTAGTTTTCCATGTATGCCGACGTCAAGTCATCAATCCTGCCGTTTAGGCAGCTTGCTGCTTTGGCCTTCAGCGTTAGTTCTTTTTTAATGTTATACTGTGCACCTCTACCTGTGTGTGCTGTGTCCCATATAGAAAAAAACCAAATACAACAGAATTTTCCATTTAATGTTTGTTTATTTTTTCAGGTTATTATTATGTATTATTAGTATCATCTTAACTCTTGTGGGTTGTGATGAGATCTGCCATTTATGTGTATTTTAGTTTGTGTTTGCTAGGGTATTAGGTATACTTAGGGGCGCCGTCCCGCCATGCCCTGTGGCTGGGGGGATTGGTGCCCTGATGCTACATAAAATCCCTATACCCCCTGAAGTGGCAAGGGGAGTTAGGGGACAAAAAATAGTGGCTGATGTTTGAGTGACTCGGGTAGGTTTGGTGATTGTGAGGATTAGCATACAGGGGTTCATGCTGTTAAGTAAATAGTAAACTTGAGAGCAATTTTGTTGACCAAGGTCAATACTGAGGTCTCCTCACAGAATGATGTGGTTTTTGTTGAGGTTGTTTTTAATAATAAGATTCCTTAGGTTATCTGAGAAAGAAGTTATGTTGGTATTGGGAAATCTATAGATGGCTCCAATAGTCAAAGAGGATTTAAGGGATTTAATTGTAAACTGAGCAAAAGTATATTCACAGTAGTCATCTCTGTCACTAATGACACTGTTGCAGATAAATGTATCTCGGTAATATATAGCTGTGCCACCACCTTTTTTATTAGGCCTACAGTTATGAATGGCTTTATAACCAGCTAAGTTGTAGAGTTGGGTATAGTCTTTATTTAGCCAAGTTTCTGTTAAAATAATGAACGATAGGTTAGTACCTATTGCTGTGAGTAATGCATTTAAATCGTCAAAATGTTTACCAAGTGATCTAACATTTTGGTTATAAACTGATAGACAGGTGCTATTTTGAAGTTTGTTTTTAGCCTGGTGTGCTGTGAAATACTTGCAATAATGATGATCAATGTGCTGGTTGGTGTAGATATGAGACAGAAGATTTTGATCAGGATCGATATCAGTGTGCATAGGGATGCAGAGGGATCACGATACAAGATACACGATAAAGCAAAACACAAGAATAAAAGCAAATACAATAAAATAGTAACAAATTAGAAGTAAAATAAAGATACAATAGATAGCCAGGAAGGACACAGAAGTTAGATAAAAGAAAAAACAAAAAATCAGTAGACTGACAATATAAATGTAAAATAAAAAATAATAAGAAAAATAATAATCGTAAAGTAAAATGATCTTAAAGATAATTAGCTTAGTAATAGTTAATTAAAATCCTATAATTAGTATGAACCTAAGAAAACAAAGTGAGCTCAAATAGATAATTCCAAAAAAAAATAAAAAAAATACATATAAATCTAAGTAAATCTAAAAATTTACTCTAATATAAATCTAAGTGTAAAAATAAACAGGGTGAGAGTATATTCATGTGGAAGGCTTTACTATGGTACTGAGGTAGATGCTTATATAAATTATACTATTGATTAATTCACATGAGTAGGTTCAACATAATTTAGAAGAGACAGGAAAAAAAGAGAGGACAAACGGTTCAAGAAGGCAGCCCTGGGTGTTTGTCAGAACATCACGCCAGAGGGTATGCCGACAGTTGAAATCACCCAACAGGAGCACAAGCTCTGGTAAGGAGTCCAATAAGTGCCAATGATCAGGAAGAGAAAGTCTGACATTTGGGGGAAGATAAATGGAACAGACCGTATACCATTTACTGACAAAGATACGGGCTGCAGAACATTGGAGAGGCGACTGAAAAAGTTGGGGGACGAAGGGAATATCAGTAGGAATCAAGAGAGCAGTAGAGTTACGGGCCCTAGCAGAAGCTGGGGTAAGGAGAGAGGGGATAACTACAAAAGCAGCCAGGACGAGCACCAAGCATCGGCTCCTGGAGACATACACAAAGCGGTGAAAACTGTGTTATCAGAAGTTGGAGTTTATGGAAGTTGGCATAAAATCCACGAATATTCCATTGAAGAATAGACATCGTCAAAAAGAGAAAGAACAGCAACAAAGAACAATGAAGAAACAAAAGCAAAGGAGAACACAGAACACTAAAGAAGATCAGAATCAGGATCAGGACCAGGATCAGTAAAATCAGGGTTAGGGGGTTAATCGAGCAAGGACGATGGAATTAAGGGAGCAGGAGGATGGACCAGAGGCGGGCGGACAGGGTTTGGAGCGAGGGAAGGCAATGAAGAGAGGTGGTCAAGGGCGGCAGAGGGAGGGGGGGTGGGGTGCCAGAAACAGGGGAGCGCACCTCAGCAAGGGCAGCAACCAAGTGAGAATCGAGAGCTAAAGGAACTTCCAAAGCCGGGACAGGGGGCTCGACCACCGAAATGGGAGAAGATGCAGTGATAGAGTCGAATTCAGAGGGTGGGGAAGAAAGTTATGCCTTCTTATCAGCGGGGGAGGAAGAAGGAGAGGAGCCAGGCTTACGTTTCTAACTTAAAGAGACCGGTGTGCCAGCAACAACATACTGGGCGACAGTCTCCATAGTCTCAACAGAAGAAGAACGGGAGCGATCAACATGAAGATTGCTGGAAGGATGATGAACAACAGCCTGGACAGACAGGCGGCGTGGAGGGCCAAGAGACAGGGAAGAGAGCTGGGGAGAAGGATCGGGAGGAGATGGGAAAGAAGACACAAGAGACACAGTAGACTGGGAAGGAAGGAGGGAATCACAAGACGGAGAACCAGGAGGGGTAAGAAGGAAGAAGGAACCCCTTGCTTCAGAGCATAAAGGAGCAGGGAAGGAATCGGTGGGCGAGTCCGGATCCAAGGCCTGGAAACGGTTGTGAGACTGAGAAAGGAGGGAAGGGCGAGGAGAGGAAGAATGCAACACATGAAAATAAGATATGTTAGCGAAAGGGGAAAGACGGCAGACTTGGCGTCTCGCCTCAGGAAAAGACAAACGATGGTGGTGCTTCAAATTAGCGACGCCTTCCTCAAATTTGTAGTGTATACATGCGCGAGAGAAGGTAGGGTGGGCGTCACCACAATTGAGGCTGTGGGCTTGGGGTGAAGAGCACTCCATCTTAGAGTGACCTGATCCCCCCACTTGGGGCATAAAGATATTTGCACTTGTGCATTTTAAGGCACCATGCCCAAATTTCCAGCACTTAATACAACGTGATCTTAGTGATCCATGCCCGTGTCATATACATTGTCATCCACACTTCCCTGGAAATAAACATTCCATTCACATAGGAATTAAA
Organism: Procambarus clarkii; assembly: GCF_040958095.1. Lineage (NCBI taxonomy): Eukaryota > Metazoa > Arthropoda > Malacostraca > Decapoda > Cambaridae > Procambarus > Procambarus clarkii. The sequence continues at coordinate 17,614,800 of NC_091226.1, read as the reverse complement.
TGTTTATTTCCACGGGCTTGGATAACAAATTAATAATAATAATAATAATAATGAGAAAATCAACTGGAGCTCTAAGGTGACTCAAAGCTGCGACCGAGAGACTCCAAGTCGCTGACGGTAGCCACTGGGCTCCCATGACTTGGTATATGTAAAAGTTATATGACCAAATTTCTACATCAACAGTGGTCCAGTGGTTAGCGTCAGTGGCTGGGAGCCTATCGGTCTTTAGGTTCGAGTCACCTCACAGCTCCAGTTGATTTTCTCATTGATATATATCACACTAGTGTGATTTCTCTGTGTAAATGATATTAATAATAAGGAAGTTTGTTTCTTAGAGCTTGTAGATTTCTTCGAACTCCTCTGATGCTGGGCAGGAACCGCTCCACGGTCTGCTGCTCTAGGGTATCTTGTTGTTTCGAGGAATCTGGAACCTCAAATCCTTGAGAAACATCCTTGCACTTTCTCCTCGTGGACAAGCGTCTCGAATCTATTGGAATAAAGCTATGGTTTGTCTCGCTGTGATTATTTGAATTGTCTCTTTCGCTGTGTGTGGCAGCAGTTGCTAACAATGTGGGTGCACAAGTATAGTCCCACATCGTTTAATAGCCATTTCTTCATAGGCATAGTGTGATTCCATCCAGTCACCCAGCAAGGGCGGTAGAGTTATGGTGCATTAGATTATGAGGCTCTATCTTTGCTGGACACTGAACAGAGGCAAGGCTCCTCTTAATTTAATGATATCCTTGACCTCGTCGTATCTTGTGTGCCAACCTCCACATAAGGAAGTTGAAGGAGAAAAAAAAAATTGCAAAAACCTTCGCGAAAACACAAGGAGAAAAACCTTGCTCCGATTTTTCACAGTACAGGCGTTCCCCATTCATCTACTTCTGCCACGCAGCAAATACAACTATATGCAATGTGGTTTTGGGCAGCAAGGTGGCGGGCAACTGCAATACGGCGCTGCTGTGGGGCAAGACGTGTCTGCCACAGCCATAGGGACTGCCAAAAGAAAATGCAATGCAATGGGAGCACGAACAGCTGCGAGGCGAGCATGGTCACTGGGGATTGATGTTGCCTACAGCAAAGATGTGGCTTCTTTGTTTACGATGGGACTGTCCCAGTTGGATTGTTTGTAAGGTTTTTGAGTAGGGTTGGTCTGAGTGCTGGATCTGAGTTTGTCACGTTTCTATTCTTAGCGCTATTATATATATATAATAGTGCTTTGTGTGTGCTTTGAGGTATGCTTCCTTACGTGTGTGTCTCCGCCCCATAATGTACAGCAGTTAGGGAGTGATTATTTATACAGTATAAAAACAAAACAATTCTTTTCATGTAGTGTTTTAGTATTTTGCAAACGTTTAAGAAGACTTAGTTGAATTAAAGTTTAAACAAAATTATTAGGAGAGATCTTAAAAAGACAAACACGTTAAAGAAGCACAATACTAATTTTCATCTTCATATACTAATTAAAATATACATAATTTTGTGTAATAATACATTTCTTTTGCAGGGGAGGGAACAGTGTGGTCCAGACCGACACGGTAAATCTCGGCCAAGGTAAAATATTGCATTGTTATAACTTTTATCTTATTCAGTGACAAAAAAAAACTGTATTACATATTATAATATAAAACTCTCTCACTGAAGTTTAGTTTAGTTCATTTATTATGCACCCCATACCCATCAAGTGGGCGGTAGTGGAAAGGGTTACAGAGGCACATAATGGGCTCAGGGACTGAACCCCACAATTCATTTAGCTAAGCAAGTTACAATCTTAATGAGCTAGATACTGAATTTTGTAACTAGCTTGGCGTTAGACCCGAGGGGGGCTCCAAGGAGGGTGCTGTTCTCGGTCCTAATGGCATGGGCTCCAGGCAAGGCAGACCTTATTCTAGCTACGATGTCTGGGTTGGAGGAGACTACTTCACACTTGGAAGGGTTCAGGACGAGACCCAGGCTTACTTCATGCTCCCTTATTTTCCTGATATCTGCCAAAAGGTGGTCTACGGTGGTCTACTCCAGCTATAGTGCCATCATCCAAAAACCAGATGTTGAACTTGCTGGACAAGCTTTCGGTGATTTCTTTTAGGACTAAGCAAAAAAGAAGGGGAGCAAGAGGATCACCTTGCTGAACACCTTCACATGATCTGATTTCATGTTCACCAAAGAGCAGTTTTGACTCACCACTGTAGCACGATAGTATGAACGGGTAGAGGGGCCGGAAATGGCGATGTACGGCACAAAGTACTGCATCTCTTCTGACCAATCATATATATATATATATATATATATATATATATATATATATATATATATATATATATATATATATATATATATACAATCTTTGGACAACACCCACCAGTGGGACTCGAACCCAGAAAGCACAACTACCTTCCAGTAGCTGGCATAACTAGTATGCTTTAACCCACTACGCCATCAGACCTTACAAAAGAAGTAGATAGTTCGAGATATATATATCTCAAACATCTCTACCTCCCGAAGGCACCAGATGAGTGAGGGGTCAATCTGCAATTTTCATCAAGCCACTGTCAATGTGAGAGAACTCGTGTCCAGCTTATAAGCCTATACTTGCATAAACCACAAGTGAAGATAAACAATCTTTGGACAACACCCACCAGTGGGACTCGAACCCAGAAAGCACAACTACCTTCCAGTAGCTGGCATAACTAGTATGCTTTAACCCACTACGCCATCAGACCTTACAAAAGAAGTAGATAGTTCGAGATATATATATCTCAAACATCTCTACCTCCCGAAGGCACCAGATGAGTGAGGGGTCAATCTGCAATTTTCATCAAGCCACTGTCAATGTGAGAGAACTCGTGTCCAGCTTATAAGCCTATACTTGCATAAACCACAAGTGAAGATAAACAATCTTTGGACAACACCCACCAGTGGGACTCGAACCCAGAAAGCACAACTACCTTCCAGTAGCTGGCATAACTAGTATGCTTTAACCCACTACGCCATCAGACCTTACAAAAGAAGTAGATAGTTCGAGATATATATATCTCAAACATCTCTACCTCCCGAAGGCACCAGATGAGTGAGGGGTCAATCTGCAATTTTCATCAAGCCACTGTCAATGTGAGAGAACTCGTGTCCAGCTTATAAGCCTATACTTGCATAAACCACAAGTGAAGATAAACAATCTTTGGACAACACCCACCAGTGGGACTCGAACCCAGAAAGCACAACTACCTTCCAGTAGCTGGCATAACTAGTATGCTTTAACCCACTACGCCATCAGACCTTACAAAAGAAGTAGATAGTTCGAGATATATATATCTCAATGTGAGTTCTCTCACATTGACAGTGGCTTGATGAAAATTGCAGATTGACCCCTCACTCATCTGGTGCCTTCGGGAGGTAGAGATGTTTGAGATATATATATCTCGAACTATCTACTTCTTTTGTAAGGTCTGATGGCGTAGTGGGTTAAAGCATACTAGTTATGCCAGCTACTGGAAGGTAGTTGTGCTTTCTGGGTTCGAGTCCCACTGGTGGGTGTTGTCCAAAGATTGTTTATCTTCACTTGTGGTTTATGCAAGTATAGGCTTATAAGCTGGACACGAGTTCTCTCACATTGACAGTGGCTTGATGAAAATTGCAGATTGACCCCTCACTCATCTGGTGCCTTCGGGAGGTAGAGATGTTTGAGATATATATATCTCGAACTATCTACTTCTTTTGTAAGGTCTGATGGCGTAGTGGGTTAAAGCATACTAGTTATGCCAGCTACTGGAAGGTAGTTGTGCTTTCTGGGTTCGAGTCCCACTGGTGGGTGTTGTCCAAAGATTGTTTATCTTCACTTGTGGTTTATGCAAGTATAGGCTTATAAGCTGGACACGAGTTCTCTCACATTGACAGTGGCTTGATGAAAATTGCAGATTGACCCCTCACTCATCTGGTGCCTTCGGGAGGTAGAGATGTTTGAGATATATATATCTCGAACTATCTACTTCTTTTGTAAGGTCTGATGGCGTAGTGGGTTAAAGCATACTAGTTATGCCAGCTACTGGAAGGTAGTTGTGCTTTCTGGGTTCGAGTCCCACTGGTGGGTGTTGTCCAAAGATTGTTTATCTTCACTTGTGGTTTATGCAAGTATAGGCTTATAAGCTGGACACGAGTTCTCTCACATTGACAGTGGCTTGATGAAAATTGCAGATTGACCCCTCACTCATCTGGTGCCTTCGGGAGGTAGAGATGTTTGAGATATATATATCTCGAACTATCTACTTCTTTTGTAAGGTCTGATGGCGTAGTGGGTTAAAGCATACTAGTTATGCCAGCTACTGGAAGGTAGTTGTGCTTTCTGGGTTCGAGTCCCACTGGTGGGTGTTGTCCAAAGATTGTTTATCTTCACTTGTGGTTTATGCAAGTATAGGCTTATAAGCTGGACACGAGTTCTCTCACATTGACAGTGGCTTGATGAAAATTGCAGATTGACCCCTCACTCATCTGGTGCCTTCGGGAGGTAGAGATGTTTGAGATATATATATCTCGAACTATCTACTTCTTTTGTAAGGTCTGATGGCGTAGTGGGTTAAAGCATACTAGTTATGCCAGCTACTGGAAGGTAGTTGTGCTTTCTGGGTTCGAGTCCCACTGGTGGGTGTTGTCCAAAGATTGTT
>NC_091226.1:17262642-17277642 GCF_040958095.1 Procambarus clarkii | reverse complement strand
ACTAAATATTTACATGTTAACTAATTAGTCGTCAACGTTGACAAAAATGATTATATCTTCAATACTTCCACTCACTATTTTATTCCAACTTTAATAACTATTTCACAACACAAACACTAATTCCTGCAAAAATACCTTTGTCACATTCAACTTCCACAACATTTAAGTGATAATAACTACTCTCGCCCGCCTCAACGTCACATTCAAACCCACACAATATTAACACAATCACCTTTACACTACTAACGTGGCCCAACCGCAAACCTATCCCCACGATTCTTCTACAAGACTAGTCACACACTTACTGCAAAGTCTTCACTAATAGGGCAGTTGAAGCGTCTCCGTGTTCTTCCACACAGCCCAGGGGTCCTGCCAATCTGTCCGCTATTACCTGCAACAAGGCAACGTCATGTTAGCAATATCAATCATGCCTATACCATACCTTTAATTGCAACATGTACTTACTTTCACTAAACTAATGGCATGCTCTCAATTTCTAATGCCACTTAGAAGCATAGATCACACCTAGATAGTCAACGAGTTTTGCAGCTGTTACTTGTGGCATCGACACCCTCTGAGCACCTAATACTATTAACCACTTCAGTCTCACTTTACTACGCTATCATATTACAATATTACCACACCTCTAAACTTAGACTAGATATTCAATAACTACTTGCCTTAAACTCATACCGCCATCATAGATGCTAACTCACGCATCACATCTTGCGAAACCGGGACATCTGCCACCACCTTCTGCTCGCCACTGACTTGATTCATCGGTCCACCACTGGTCCCATCACAACCTTAGTCTCTCCTCGACATTCCTGAATCACCAGTCGGCTCATTTCACGCGATGCCTCGTCTTCCCACCATTACCTCATTCACTTAACAATAACGCTGAAAAACAAACATTACAATTCACTACACATTTATAATTCTCTTTTAGTACTGATTACAGGTCAACACTAAAATAGCTGCCTATATATAGAATCCCCAAAGAGGGTATATACGGCAGCTGTAAAATATATATTTTTGACCCTATGTATTGGCGTTTTGCCGGTGTACAATACGAGTGTAAGCTAGGGGATCTGTCAGCCCTAGCGACCCCAAAGGGTAACGGGGTACCAGCTCAGAGTAACATCACGCCCTAACACTAACTTGTACACCACAACTATGCCAATACTGGGGTCAAAATAACGTTCCGTACAGCCTCACCCACCAAGTCCACTCAACAGCCAATCACCTTTCGATTTTTCAATTGACGTCACTTCTCGCAACCTCTACTCTCATTGGTCGGCTCAACCTAATTGGATACTCTAGTGATTCATAACAATTATTTTGTTAAACTTAAATATATACACCCAAATGTATACCCAATATATGACAAACATACACATAACAAATGTATGAAATACAATGTTTAACTTTACACTCACAAATGATGACTTTGGAGTACTTATTATTACATCAGTATTATTAAATAATGAACATAGTTATTCAAGCTGTAAGTACAGTACAACACAGTACAGTATAGTATAGTACAGTACACTTCCGTACACTACTATACATTACAGTACTCTAGAATAAAGTTCCGTTCGGTACAGTACAGTACTATGCATTACAATAAAATACAGTACCGTACCGTAAAATACAGAACGGCTAAGGGCACATTACTCTACAGTACAATAGATAACAATACAGTACCGTATAGTACAGTACACTACAGTCAACTGCAGTACAGTACCCTACATAACAGTTCAGTACACTACAGTATAGTACCTTACAATACTCTAAACTACAGTACAGGATACACTACAGTATTGTACACTACCGTACACTACAATCAAGGGTACAGTACAATACACTACAGTACATTAATGTACAGTACACTAAAATAAAATATAATACACTACAGTAAAGTAATCTACACTACAGTATACAAGAGTACATTACGGTATAGTACGCTCTACTACTCTACACGATACATTTCACTACACTCCAGTTCATTACAAAAGAGTACAGTACAATACACTACAGTACCCTATAGTATAATACTCTACAGCATACTTGAGTAAAGGCTACAGTACACTACAATACAGTCATATACAGTTCAGTCATGTACAATACAGTATTCTACAGACTACAGTCCAGGGTAAAGTTCAGGGGCCGGATTCAGGAAGGTACTTACAAACGTTTTTCCTCTTAGCTAACAACGTTTTCCCTCTTAACGCCTTCGTGGCGGCTACGTCCGTATTCAACTAGCTACCCTAAGTGGAAAAACCTTCGTAAGTTCATTCCGGGATTTAAGTGTGGTTTCGACCACTCGTAGCTTTACGTAAACTGGATATAAGTCATTTTTTCTCTACTACATAACACTGGGATCGATTTATGATATTGGAACATGACCAAAATGTCATAGCTGGTGAATCTAGTGAAGAGGAGTTCTTCGTGTTAGTTATATATGCATTCTCTGCTTGAAACTTGAAGTAAATATGTGTTTGATGATAGTAGAATTAGTTTTATAATAGCAAGATATTATACCACTAGTTATTAAGTAAATAAACACTGGTGAACATGAAATATGAGAGAAGGTCATGAGCCCTGCCTGATGGGATCATTTACTATCACCAAATGCCCCTGTTCACCTAGTAGTAAGGGTGTACCTTAGCTATACATACCCATTTCTAATATATTTACTTTGGTTTTATTTTGAAATTAAATCTGGGTGAGACATAAAATAAAAATATGCTGCACAAATGATGTTAGGTAAGGAGAAGGGTAAAAATGTCAACAACTTTATTCATTGAATACTTAAAGCTATAATTATGACTATATAGATTATTAAAAAAGAGAGAGGGAAGTAGGGGTCCAAGACCTCTTCCTGTTATACAATTTGGGTGTGGAACAAGTAATTATCAAAAGAAGGCACCATGCCGGGAAGGCTATGTAGCAGTAAGGCAGTGAGGTGAGGCAGCTACTTATTTGAGAAATGCTTATTTTATTTACCTTATAAGCTGACGCAACTTTCAGGAATACTCAGCTGATTCCTCTACATTTAGCATGGAACAAATTTGTGTCCAAGACCTCTTCCTGTTACTCAATTTGGCTGTGTGTAACCAAACTAGAAGTGCTCTACAAATCAAGTGACCCAGAATGTGGAATGACCTCCCCAATCATGTCAAAGGCTGTACCTCTCTCAACCAGTTTAAGAGTTAAACCAAGTACTGCCTAATTAACTCCATGTAACCTAACTTACCTCCTAAATGTCAACTCATGTCTTGCTATTTTTTAAACAACGCTGTTCACCAACATGTGCATTTGCTGATTTATGCTATGTTAACACCCCTTTTTGTATTTTTTATTCCTTCTTTCAACACAATTTATACATAATCTCGATTACTATTAAGTTTTAGTCTGTGTTTTTTCCCCCACACCTTGCCCGAAATGCAATGAGTATTAGTGGCTTTAGGTATTGTATGTACTAGCTCTGTCTATAAATCCAACATTATGTTTGTAAATCAACTGTATGTACTTTTCCTGAATAAAATGTATTTATTATTTATTTTTTAATCAGTAAGTATTAAGTAAGTAAGTAAGTAATTATCAAAAGAAGGCACCAAACCGGGAAGGCTATGTAGCACCATTGTGTGTAACAATAAACTAAAAATTTTTTAACAAATAATGCACCTGTATGGTCAAACAAATCCTGTCGGCTGTAAAAATATTGATGCAGTTATTTAAATGAAAAATATAATGAAAGAAATATTACTAGTTTTTTTTATCCTATCTTTTTGTACTATACAGTATATCCAAGGTCTTATGCCTTGGATGTACATGCCTGATTGAAGCACGGATTCCCATTATACTTTTCGTTTTTTTTTTCTTTCTGGGCCGGGATAAACCTGTTTTCTGCCTCCTGACACTTCTGGGAGATGTAGTCCATCATGCCAGGGAGCCGGTCGGCCGAGCGGACAGCATGCTGGATTTGTGATCCTGTGGTCCTGGGTTCGATCCCAGGCGCCGGTGAGAAACAATGGGCAGAGTTTCTTTCACCCTATGCCCCTGTTACCTAGCAGTAAAATAGGTACCTGGGTGTTAGTCAGCTGTCACGGGCTGCTTCCTGGGGGTGGAGGCCTGGTCGAGGACCGGGCCGCGGGGACACTAAAGCCCCGAAATCATCTCAAGATAACCTCAAGATGCCTTGTACACACTTTTCCGACCTCTGTTTCACATGGTGATCATTTTAGATATGTTCTCATCTCATAATTGTTTCCTTTTCGGTATGCCAGCTTTTTCCTTTACTTTGGCTAGTTTTTTTTCCTTCTTCCACCAGATACTTAAATGTTGGTACACTGTGGTCACTCATTCCTATGGGGAGGTTCTGATTTGACTTCCCTTATGTCTGACTCATTCATTGTGAATATCAGATCAAGTCTTGCTGGTTCATCATTTCCTTCCATCCTTGTGGGCCCCTTGACATATTGGCTTAGAAAGTTTCTTGTTGTCACATCTAATATTTTAGCTCTCCACTGTAATTATGATGGGGCGAGTCTTCTGAAGGTAATGGTTTGAACCAGTATTTTTATATGCTTAGTTATTAGTAAGAAAATGAATTATGTTAATTTAGTTATATAAAGAACTAAGTAGCCTGATAATGGAATACAACCCTCCCCTCTCTCTCTCTTTTCTAATTCGTCTATTACATACATACTATTATAGTCTTGTGGGTTGGTTGGTGTTGTCGTGTTGATTCTTCTCTACGGACAACCCAACTCACAACTCGGTAGAGTGCTTATACCTCACTAGGAGATCACCCTTGGCGCTTCTGGCTCTTGGAGAGGGGCTCAACGTCACACGTTTAGGGGATCCGGCTCCAACACTTAGCCTCGTTGTCACGTGCACACACCCACTCGAGCCGCTGTGACTCCCCACTCTCTCCTTAGGTGATATGATCTCCTCAATCCCCCTTTGACTTATTAGTATTACCTTCTACCCTGTCCACAGCAGTGGTTCTTGGTTCTTTCTCTCTCTCTCTCCTTCTTTACTATCTCCTGGGAAGCCTCACTAGGACAAGGGCAAACACCAGCAAATTGGGATACATTTACTGGACAAAGCACATACACGATACATACACACATATAATAATAATGAATCCTATACTCTATAATATTACAATCAGGGTGCACTCCAACACCATCACAACTCTATTATCAGTTTATCAAGTGGTATCCTATCTTCTGATTCACCACCTGATACTATCAAGCACCTCAAGTAGATCAAGTCTACATACACTGTTGCACTATCAACAAGAGGAATATATATATATATATATATATATATATATATATATATATATATATATATATATATATATATATACATATATATATATATACATATATATCTATAAATGTGTACAATGAAAATCAGCATGTGAATGCAATAACATATATCAGTATAAATGTTCCTTGATACACAACAATGATCAATCGATCACTCTATCAGTCCTCGAACACATACATCTCTAGGTAATCAAGCCTACGACTGCAACTCTAAACTTCAGAATAAATCACTCCTCGACATAAGAATACAAACAACCACTCACCTCTCACTGCGTCTTGCACACTAATGACAACCAAACACTATCAACTCCCTACAAGTAATCCACCAGAACTTCCCTTCCACCTCTGGAAGTTCACTACCCTGATATCTTCAGGTTCTTCCGGGCTTCACTACCAGGATCCTCTGCAGCTCCTCCAGGCTGCTATCATGAAGTTTCCTTGAGCAACTACGGTGCTTCACCCTTCTGCTAGGGTCCTCCACAGCTCTCCTGGCTGCTACACCATGAAGTTTCCTCGAGCAACTATGGTGCTTCACCACCTCTACAGAAGCATGTGACACTCCTCTTCACTGCTTCTCCTCACAGCTCGAGGTCTTCTGCTCCACTACCTTGGAGTCTCATCAACTACTTCATCTGTGCTGGCTTCGAAGTTCTCAGCAACTTCTTCCCCAAAGACAAACCTGCAACCCATCGACACTCCAATAAAATGTTCCCCTTTAACACATAAACAAAAATAATCACACAATATGTTTGCCTCAAACCTCTATCTGTCCTCTACACACAGAGAGAGTGGACTCCCCCGTTTTGGGCGGGTCCATACTCCACCTCGACCCGGCGGCGGTCCTCACTCACGCTGGGAGGGTCTTCCACGGAGCCGGGCTTCCTCAGTTGCCTGCCAGCGCTCAGAGGGGACGGACGTCGCTCCGTGTTCCTCCCTCTCCACTCTCTTATTTTAGGCTTTCTGCCTTATCAAAACATGTCTAACTTATCAATAAACATTGCTACTGTCGCTGGGCACACGACCAACTACAAGCAACCACTATGAACTGGCGTATATCGTGCTTACCACAGATTGTCTGGTCGAGGGCGCTCCTCCCTCTGACGAAGCCTGGTCAGGGCGCTTCCACGGCCCACAATAATGCCTCTGGCCGGTTTAATACTCTCCTCTTCGACCAGGACTTGAGACCACAACGTTCCCAGCTCAGTTCCACAGCTGGCACGTCTACACACTTCTCTTCTCTTGGAGATATATCACTAGGGGTTCCCTTCTGACGGGAGCTCGAACGGAGCGTGGCTCTCCCCTGCGATGTCTGGCACTCAAGTGAGGTCAAAGCCCCTCCAGAAGCGAGCCTCATGCCTCCAGCAAAATGTCCACATCTCCTAGCCAGTCATTTACCTGTTTTCTCCTTCACTGCCCATAGTCTCAAATTGTTTATCATATCCATCCAGCTATTTTACATATGTGTTATCACCTCTAAATTTCTTAGACCTTCTGGTTAGGTCAAGCTTGATAGAATAATTCTCAAAGGGGAGACTCGTTTTTTCGGCTACCTGGGATCATAACAGTCATATTTTGCCCAAACCCCCCTGCAGTTTTCAAAATAACTGAAATGTCGGAAATTTGACTCCTGAGTGTAATTTTTGAGCCCAATTCTGAATCTGCTCCTAATTTCAGTTTCAAATTACGACTTTTTATACCGAAAATATGCCAATTACTGAAAACGGCGAAAGGTCATATTTTGCCCAAACCCCCCTGCAGTTTTCAAAATGTTTGAAATGTCGGAAATTTTAAAATCGCTCGATTTTTGCCCGCTAGCGGCCAAAAATCGTGCGAATTTCACAGCAAGCGGCCAAAAATCGTGCGAATATCGCCGCTAGCGGCCAAAAATCGCGCGATTTTCGCCGCTAGCGGCCAGAAACCATGCGATTTTCGCAGCTGGCGGGCAAATATCGCGCGATTTTCGCCGCTACCTGCCCACAACCGCGCGATTTTCGCAGCTGGCGGGCAAAAAATCGCCAGATTTTCGCCGCTAGCGGCAAAAATCGACCGATTTTCGACCTAGCGGCAATAAAAGGGGCTATTTTTGCCGCTAGCTGCCAAAAACCGCGCGATTTTCACAAATAGCGGCCAAAAATCGGGCGAATATCGCCTCTAGCAGGCAAAAATCGGGCGATTTTCGCCGCTAGCGGCCAAAAACCATGCGATTTTCGCAGCTGGAGGGCAAAAATCGCCAGATTTTTGCCCTCCAGCGGCGAAATGCGGCAGATTTTTGCCCGCTACTGGCGAAAATCGCGCGATTTTTGGCTGCTAGCGGCGAAAATCGCTTGATTTTTGCTCCGATAGTGGCGAAAATCGCCCGATTTTTGCTCCGGTAGTGGCGAAAATCGCCCGATTTTTGCTCCGGTAGTGGCGAAAATCGCCCGATTTTTGGCCGCTAGCGGCGAAATTCGCACGATTTTTGGCCGCTAGCGGCGAAATTCGCACGATTTGGCCGCTAGCGGCCAAAAATCGCCCGAATTTCGCCGCTGGAGGGCAAAAATCGGGCGATTTTTGGCCGCTAGTGGCGAAAATTGCGCGGATTTTGGCCGCTAGCGGCGAAAATCGGGCGATTTTTGGCCTCCAGCTGCGAAAATCGCATGGTTTTTGGCCGCTAGCGGCGAAAATCGCGCGACTTTTGGCCGCTAGCGGCGAAAATCGCCCGATTTTTGGCCGCTAGCGGTGAAAATTGCCCGATTTTGCCCGCTAGCGGCGAAGATCGCCCAGTTTTTGGCCGCTAGCGGCGAAAAACGCCTGATTTTTGGCTGCTAACGGCGAAATTCGCCCGATTTTTTGCCGCTAGAGGCAAAAATAACGGGAATTTTGACCGCTAGCGGCGAAAACCGCGCAATTTTTGCTCGCTAGGTCCGAAAATCGCCCGATTTTTGCACGCTAGCGGCGAAAATCGCGCGAATTTTGACCTCTAGCGGTGAAATTCGCCCGATTTTTGGCCGCCAGCGGCGAGAAATCCTATTTTTGGGCCGCTATCGGCGAGAATCGCTCGATTTTTGCCCGCTAGCGGCGAAATTCGCCCGATTTTTGGCCGCTACTGGCGAAAATCGCCCGATTTTTGGCCGCTAGTGCCAAAAATCGCGCGGTTTTTGGCCGCTAGCGGCGAAAATCGCCCGATTTTTCCCGCTAGCGGCGAAAATCGCGCAATTTTTGGCCGCTATTGGCAAAAATCGCCCGATTTTTTCCCGCTAGCGGCGAAAATCGCGCGAATTTTGCCCGCTAGCAGCGAAAATCGCGCGAATTTTGCCCGCTAGCAGCGAAAATCGCGCGAATTTTGCCCGCTAGCGGCGAAATTCGCCCTTTTTTTGCCCGCTAATTGCGAAAATCGCGCGATTTTTGCCGCTAGTTGTAAAAAATCGGGCGACTTTAGCCGCTAGCGGTAAAAAAATCGGGCGATTTTCGCCGCTAGCAGCCAAAAATCGGGCGAATTCTGGCTCTCTGCACCTGTTCGCAGTTTGAAATTGCGACTTTTTATACCAAAAATATGCCAATTACTGAAAGTGGCAATGGGTCAAATTTTGCCCAAACCCCCTGCAGTTTTCAAAATATCACAAACATCCCAAATTCGATACCCGAGCCATATTTTGGACCCTAATTCTGGCTCTCTGCACCTATTCGCCGTTTGAAATTCCGACTTTTTATACCAAAAATCTGCCAATTACTGAAAGCAGCTGTAGGTCACATTTTGCCCAAACCCCCCTGCAGTTTTCAAAATATCCCAAACATCCCAAATCCGATTCCTGAGCCATATTTTGGAGCCAAATACTGGCTCTCTGCACGTATTCGCAGTTTGAAATTTCGACTTTTTATACCGAAAATATGCCAATTGCTGAAAGAGGCGGTGGGTCACATTTTGCCCAAACCCCCCTGCAGTTTTAAAAATATCCCAAACATCCCAAATCCGATACCTAGAAATCCTACTAAAAATCCCCTAGAAATCCTACTGAGAATACTACTAGAAATCCTATTAGGAATTCCCCTTAAAATCCCGTAGAAATTCCTCCAGAAAATCCCCTATAAATTCCCGTAGAATTTCTACTACATGTCCTACTTGAAATCACCTAAAAATCCCACTAGAAATCCCCTAGAAATCCTACTAGAATTCTACCAGAAATTCCCATAGAAATCCCCTATAAATTTCCTTAGAAATTCCCCCTAGGAATTCCCTACAGTTTCCCCTAGAAATCTCCTAGAATTTCCCCTGGAAATTCTACTGGAATTTCTACTAGAAATTCCCTTATAAATATTGTAAATTCCGCTAGAAATCCTACTAGAAATTCCCCTAGAAATCCTACTAAAAATCCGTTTGAAATCCTACTGGGAATCAAACTAGAAAAACTATTAGAAATCCAACTATAAATCCTACTGGGAATTCCCCTAGAAATCCCGAGAAATGTTTATCTACGTATTTTACTGTTAGTTGAATATTCCTTAGCGTAATAACGCCCTAATTTGACGTTAGAGGATGGGAGTGTTGGCGGCCTCTGTTACCCGGCCTGGGAGAGAAGGCTTGCCATATTTCACCGGTATTTAACGTCAAATTCCTTAGTTCCCTTTCAAATGTAGCAAGTGCATGAACAGGGATGGTATACGTACCTTTGCTTGAATGTACCTTGGCGCAATACCGCCCAAGTTTGACGTTAAATGTGTATGGGAGGAGGAAACAGTGGCCTGACCGGCCGCCACCATGGGAGGGGATCGAGGCAGTGAAGGAGCAGTTGCCAGATATGACTTATCATCGCCTGCAGTTTTACGTCAAATTCGTTTCCATCAAGTTTAAATGTAGGAAATATATAACACTGACGATTTATCTATCTAATTAACCCTTGGTTCATTGTCTCTTGTGTAAAAACGCCCAAATTTCACAAGAAATAAGGTGGCAGGGGCTTGCTGGAATGGTGGTATTTGGCAACACAGACCCGACCGATCGCTTGACAAATTGAATGCTTGTTAATTGCTTAATTAACGTTGCAACTCTTCATTTACCTCTCTAAACATCACGAACGTATATTAAAATACATTATTTCAACAATGGATGCACCCTGCAACGTATATTGAGTAATAAACTTGACATAAAATCGAGTAGTGTTTTATCCATTAACGCAAAGTCATCAGTCGCTTTGAATAATTAAGATCTTGATGGATAATAAAACTTGTCAATTTTCCCAAGTAATTTTGCATAGAATATCTTTATGTTTTCAGTTCTATGTATTATGCTCTATGTTCTCTGTTCATTTCTTGGTTCTCGATTCTCTGTTCTTTGTTGTTCTACGTTGTGTGTTCTGTTCCCAGTTCGGTTCTCTGTTCAGTTCCCTGTTCACTAATAAGTTCTGTGTTCTGTCCTCTTATGTTCGCTGTTCTCAGTTCTCTTCTACGTTACGTTACGAGAGGAGAATAACACGATATAATGCAGAATGAAGCATGAGCAGGCATTCCCCAGTAACAAATTAAATATATATAGATGTCAGGATTGGCAACTTTTGACTTATTATTATTTTTTAAGATAGATATTCATACAGGGCAAAAAATGTCTTAATATAAAGACTTTGAATTATATATTTGTGAAAATAGTCTTATCAAAATATTTCTCATAAAGATTTTAATAGTTTTATGTAGGGTTAGCTGTGAACGTTGATTTTTATATGATTTTTGTGTTATGATGATGCTTCATATACCTTGCAAAAATGCACTCTAAATCCTTGTATTTGCTATGGATCAGATAGAAAGTGTTTGAATCAGTCATTGATTTTGTTTCCTGTTGTAATAGTCTTCCCACTTGTAGATGGGGGAGCCCCACACACCAACCCGTTCTCGCAAATTCGTAAAGTCAATATTGACTTATTAACTACGTGCATAGGTGATATACTAAACATAATAGATACCCTTAAAAAGATTCATAGAAAACACCGACCTTACCTAACCTTGTTAGTATCTTAAGATAAGCATCTTATTGCTTCGTAATTACAATTATTACTTAACCTATACCTATTATAGGTTAGATAATAATTGTAATTACGAAGCAATAAGATGCTTATCTTAAGATACTAACAAGGTTAGGTAAGGTCGGTGTTTTCTATGAATCTTTTTAAGGATATCTATTATGTTAAGTATGTCACCGATGCACATATTTAATAAGTCAATATTGACTTATTAAATTTGCGGGAACGGGTTGCAACCACACACTCACACGTACCTTTGAATGACTCATTAATCATCATTTCCCTTTCAAATGTAGTTATTTCCCTCAAACACATGTTGAATACGTATTTTGCCGTTAGTTGAATATTCCTTAGTGTAATAACGCCCTAATTTGACATTAGAGGATGGGAGTGTTGCCCGCTGTAACCCTGGGAGAGAAGGCTTGCCACATTTCACCGGTATTTAACGTCAAATTCCTTTATTCCCTTTCAAATGTAGCAAGTGCATGAACAGGGATGGTATACGTACCCTTGGTTGAATGTACCTTGGCGCAATAACGCTAAGGGAAACTGTTGACCAGTCCAGACACTAGAAAATGAAGGGGCGACGGCGTTTCGGTCCGTCCTGGACCATTCTCGAGTCGACAATCGACTTGAGAATGGTCCAGGACGGACCGAAACGTCGTCGTCCCTTCACTTTCTAGTGTGTGGTTTCGTCAACATATTTCAGCCACGTTATTGTAACTCATCGCCTGCCTAAGGGAAACTGTTGCAAGGAATGCCAACACTCTTTCTAGGAATAAAATGCAAACTAAGAAATACGTCCTTTTGCTCAACATTTTTATTTTGTACTTGGCAGAAATTTTCATCTAACTCAATAATTCAGTCTAATAAGAGGGCGAAGCATTGTATCATCAACGTTATTTGTGTCTAGGCAACCCCCACTGATGACGTCAAAAGTTAGGTAGCCAGACTATTTTTATATATCACCTGTTATATCCTGCAATATTTAATTATCAATTTATTAATACATAAATAATTAACACTTCACATTTTTGGTAGATTAAAGTTGAAGCACAATGTCATAAGCAAGGATGGTGTGCTGAACAAAGATGATTTATTAAGTGGATGGAACCTTAAGCTGATCCCGGCCTGTGATTGGCTGTTGTATTGAATGTCACCAAAGAGTTTCTACCAATGATATGCCAGCACGAGAATTCTTACTCGAGTCCAACAACCCGCCTTATGGGCTGCTGTTTGGCTATTGGTAGTACATGGGCGACGCACTAGATGGTGTTAGCTGTATTTTGTGTGTTGGTATGTCAACAGATGGCGTAAGCTGTATCTTATGGCCACTGTTGACCAGCCAGTTGGTAGTGTTCTTTTGTGCCGACAGATGCCATCAGCTGTATTATTACTTCCGAATTCCCTTTAAACACTGATCCACAACTCCTGTAGTGTCTACGGGATAAGGTTTTATACTATGCTGGTACATAGTAGGTAACCGAGTGCTGCAATTACTTTGTTTATCTACTGTTTATCTACTGTTGTCTACTGTTTATCTACTGTTAAATATAATGCATCCAAGACTTGCTAGTGTAGTCTGTTGCTCCCATGCTAACTGTATGCTATTAGCATTAGTCAGCTATTGTCTCAAACTGTGTAATCCTTTTATACATTCTTAATGATAATTATACAAATAAAAACACATAAAACTTAACAAATTGTTCCTAAAGTATAATACATTTCTCCACCTCCCCCCCCTCCCATCTCTCAATAAAAATGTCAGTCCAAGGTTGGAGGCTAGACACTTCACCCAATTTTCCTGTACTACCTGCATCCTGTCCTCTAAACAAAGACCCAAAAGTACATTCCATCCACCCGCCAACCCCCGCTGTTTATGAATGAAAAATGGTTTACACACTACTCACAACTCAACCCGTCCTCGACTCAAGTCCATTACATCCAGCGGTCGACCCCACAGACGCATTCATAAATTTTAATATGCTGTTCATTCAAAACGGGAATTTTCTCAAGTATAAATTAATATTATAATATATTAGCATATTGTGCATATATAGGCATAGGTTAGGTGTTTAGGTTCTGTTGGCGATTATTTGTATTTGTAGCACGTGGGTGAAGCATTTATAGCGTTGTGATTCGAACAAAATTCGTCAGTGAAGCACTTGTTCCGGATATGTTCGAACGTCAGCAGTTGTGAGTCGTGTGTAAACCTCTTTTCATTCATAAACAGGGGGTTTGGCGGGTGCCTGGAATCACTTTTGGATCTTTGTTTGGAGGACGGGCTGCACAACTGATGATGTCCGAACACTTCCGGAACAAGTGCTTCCCAGACGACTTGTGTTCGAACCACAACGCTGTAAATGCTTCACCCACGTAATACAAATACAAATAATCGCCAACAGATCCTAAACACCTAACCTAACCTATGCCTAAATATGAACAATATGCTAATATATTATATTAGCATATATATGCTAGAGAAATAAAGATTATTTTAGTAGGATTTCTTATAGTATTCCTAGTAAGGTTTCTAACAACCATGAACCCTGTTAACTGCTATGCTATGATATTTCGACAACAGACTTCAACTGCATATGCAATCCTACTAAAAATCCTAATAGGAATCCTAATATTGAAATCACCTAGAATTCCTACTAGGAATCTTACTTCAAATCTTACTAGGAATCACCTTGAAATCCTACAAGGAATCCTAAAAGACAATAGGTAACCTAATCTCACCTTAAGACTCTGAAGGAAGCTGCTATACAGAGCTCTGATACTCCACCTTGCCACATAAAGGCTCAGATAACCTGTCTGAGCCTCTTCTATTCAGAGCTCTGATACAGCCTACCAAGTTCCGTCTTATTCTATGCTACAACTCGCCAGAGCCATTATTCCTCTAATGTAATACTTTAAGAAAGAATTCTCAACTTTGTATCTAATTGCTTGTTACAGGGGCTTTAGAGCAGATTATAGCATATATATCAAAGCATCAAAATTGTACTTAAAAGTTTGAAAGATAATTTTAAGTTGGGTACATGATTTTACCATAGAGAATTGGTGAATAAAATGACATAATTAAACATTGTAGTGAAGAGTGACCCCTATATCAAAGGTCGCCACTCTAGAGCATATCACTTGGCGTTAAACAACCTACAAAACTTAACACTATATAAAATGTACAATTTAAAAATATGTTATTAAAACCACATACCAGACGTATAGTTTATTTTAAAATGTATATACCTATTGTATATGACCAATATAAATTACTGATATTCTACATAACACAAACATTCGGTATAACATTTATATACATAACGTTTATATAAGCCTTGATATAGGCTTAAGTATATATGATTACCGTATATAACTTAAGACAGGTAAACAAAAAAAAAATTATGAAAGGCTTTACAATCAGAATTGAATTGTTGCAAGGTCAGTATACTGAACCTGGGTGTTGCAAGGTCAGTATACTGAACCTGGGTGTTGCAAGATCAGTATACTGAACCTGGGTGTTGCAAGATCAGTATACTGAACCTGGGTGTTGCAAGGTCAGTATACTGAACCTGGGTGTTGCAAGGTCAGTATACTGAACCTGGGTGTTGCAAGGTCAGTATACTGAACCTGGGTGTTGCAAGGTCAGTATACTGAACCTGGGTGTT